>NW_015546034.1:272000-313511 GCF_001515605.1 Sinocyclocheilus anshuiensis | reverse complement strand
TATATATATATAATACAATTATAAAATACATTTTATTATAAATTATATTTCTAATAATGGAAATAATAATTGAAATAAAAAAAAATAATAATTTAAAGTTCTTGAACTGGCCATAAGTTCCTGATCAATATTCCATATGATTTGAGAATTATATAATTAGTCTGATCCAATGCAAGCATGTACAAAAGAGTTCACATGTCCAATGACACAAATTTGCTTAATTCATTAGTGGTGTAGAAATACTTCACAATTTTAAATATTATTCTAAAACAAAAGTCTTTAATTTATAGTTCAAAAGTTTGGGGTCAGTAAGATTAAAACAGCAAGGATGCATTAAATTTATCAAAAGCCATAGTAAGGACAATTACATTGTTAAATAAGATTTCAATTCCAAATAAATACTGTTCTTTTGAACTTTCTATTTAACTAAGAAAGTCATGGTTACCACAACTGTTTTCAACATTGATAATAATAAGAAATATTTTTTAAGCACCAAATCAGCATATTAGAATGGTTTCTGAAGGATCATGTGACATGTGGCATCATGTGGCTGCTGAAAATTCAACTTCAATCACTGGATTACATTTTAAAATACATTAAAACAGAAAACAGTTATCTTAAAGTGTAATAGTATTTCACAATATAACTGTCTTTATTGTAGACAGATAAACATATTTCAAAAACATAAAAAATCTTCAGACCCCTAAACATTGTTTGAATGTTGGGGCACATACATCTCTCAAAGACACAGTTCTCATTAAGTCAGAGACAAAAAGGCTATAATGAATCTCCAAAAACTCATCATTTGACCTTATCCCTGTGGACAGGACCTGAAATCATTTGAAATCATCGTTTCAATTTTCTAGAGTGGCCCGATAAAATCTTAAACAACAAGAAGAAGCACTCATTGAGTGAGTATCTTGTAAAACGGCAGCAGCGTTGCTGTATAAGCAGTAACACTGGGGGGCTCTTCACAAGCCACTAGGCGTGAGAAATTTCTCGGAATCCATCAAGTGAAGTCCAGGGAAAGCGCACAGCTGAAAATACATGTATACCCTGTCACTCCTCCTGAGATGCTTTTGATTGGAGAGGATCATGGAAAGATGGTGCAAAATTACATAAATCGTCAATGATAAATCTGTTATATCTACCAAATCAAATGAAATGCAGCCAATATCTACCATATAATATACAATAATACTAATATCCACATGTATATGAGAACATCTTCCACCTTGTTCCAACGAATAAAGGTGGTTGTTGTCAATAAATAAGGAGAATCAACTAAGCTTCTGAAAATCACTCATGACTGAAAGACGGAGACAGAGGAGGAGTAGCTTATAAAAGTGAACACTAGAGCCAGCATTAAGAAATGTCACAGGGTAGCTGAGGTATCTTTGTGAGTAACATTTCTTCTTTTTGCTGTAGCAGGCGGCCACATGAAAGAACTTAATCTTCTTTCGGATAGAGCCTTTGGGGTGTCCGTACTAATTTAATAAACTATATTAAAAAGGTATATAAAAAGTCTTCTGAATTTAATTTCTCCTTCCCCCTAAACATCAATGCCTTTCATTGTGCATGCTGGCAACCTGAAGGACTACATGATACCCAGGTGATTTATCACAAACGCGTTTTTGAATTCAATTATCCTGTCGGTATATTTGTATGCTAACCGTCACCCGTAGTCTGTGTCAGCTCAACTGTGACTGCTTATATCACTCATGGAGCTGTTTAATTGCAGACAACTTTGTTTGCTTGCCAGACTTGTCTGCAGCCAAAGTAAATGAGATGCATTGCTGATGCCTTCTGAGAAAACTCATTCACCAATGAACATAATGGGAAATCGTTGGATGGAAAGACTAACATGTAGTTTAGTTTGAAGGAAATAAAGTAAGTAAAAAGTCATCAAAAACATAAAAAGCATCAAAAGGTTCTGGTGGTGGGTTTACCTCTGCATGGTGAGGTTGAGTTTGGTGGTGGCTGCCTTTATCTTGTTTTGGGCCTCCAGATGGGTCATGCCCTCAGTGCTGACCCCATCGATCGCTGTAATTATGTCACCCTGATTGAGGTTTCCACTTGCTGCCTTGCTGCCTGGTGTGATCTGTGGAAAGATAGCAGACATTCATTAAATAATTACAAATGACAGCACAGATTGAATTTTATACACACAAAAATCCAATGGAAAATCATCATGGCTATAGAAACGGATTCTGTATTGTTTGTTTGTTTATTGATAATTACTATCGAATTCATTTTCACACACTATGCTTGCAACAGTACACATATTTGCATGGAACATCAGTAAAATGTAACTGATAACTTGTCACTATCAAGTGCATTAGCTGATTCTGAGCAGCCAAACATAAACAATGTTCTCCTCTTTACAAAAAAATGCTTAAGCTAAAGTTATTACATTTGGGATCTTGAAAATCTGTGAAAATCTTTAAAAAATGAGAAGTGTTCCTTGAGTGATCTTATAGCAAGAGCTCTTGAAAAAACGACAGCATCATTGCTGTATAGGCACAATGGGGCAGAAGCACTGGAGGGCTTTTCACAAGTTCATATAGGCATAAGCCATGCCAAACATGAACGATATTTTCTTCTTTAGTGAGATTTCTTTTAAAATATTTGCTCAGAGAATCCATTTGCAGCTTAGTTCTTTTGTATCTTCAGACATACATCTGAACAAATGTCTTCAATTATTCAATTAGAATGAAGTGATTAGAATGACCGTAGGACATAAGTGATGTGTGCTAAACATTTATAAAAATGTTTCTGAATGGGCATCAAATACAAATCAAAACATACCTTCGTTTGTGAAAAAAAAAATCTGTGTTTGTGAATGAATCGGTTGAGTGAATGATTCAACGACTCACTCATAATGTTTAATTCTTAAATGAATCAGTGTTTTGAATGAATTGGATGAATACATTATTCAAAAATCTACTCAGGATATTTAGTTCCTGAAGGAATCAGATGAATAAATGATTCAGTGACTCACTCATACAGTCATTTGTGGTCATATACAGGTGCAACAATGTAACCTGTGAAAAATCCTCTAAACTAATATACAGACTGACAGTCTGTCAGGGGTGATATAGAAGCGGAGTGATATAAAATGAGAAAAGTCAGCATTGTGTACTGTATATCAACACTATCGAAGTGCTGATCTGCCAATCAGTCTTAAGAACTAGGACTAACAGTAGTATAAAAAAAAAAGAAAAACATTTAAAAAGCAGTGCAGTGTAAAAAATTGATTTGAGCTCAGAAACCAAGCAATGGAGATTGAAATCCCATATTTGCAACAAGTCAGTGGCACTGTGGCAGCTCATTAAAATGTTAAAAATAAAGGTTGTTGTCGACGCCCCCTGCCTCTCAATTTGACCCTGTATTCTGGGGCCCTGCCACCAACCCTTCTGTCCCACCTGCTGCCATTACTCAACACGCACACATATACATGCTTCTGAAAGAGCTCTCCTTCTTGTAATGATCTCCTAGTAAATTCCCAACTGCCAAACAAATTATAACGTCTGAAGGTACATTAAGAACACTAAAGCATACGATTTACCTGAAAATAACTGGAATCCATAATGAGCAATGGTTTAGGAATTAGAAAAAGTATGGGACGTAATTTTGCTCTAAACTCCAAATCAGCAAGGAAATAAGAAATATTACTATATATTTAAATACACTGGATAAGTTACACTGGAAAAGATTCGTAGTCACTAGGCGTTCAGATAGAGGCATTTTTACACTTGTATAGTGAATCACTGCTTGCATTTCCCAGACTTTACTGTTGAGACATACTTCTTCTTGGCTATTATGTAATTAAATCCCACTGCATGCATCACTGGTCAGGGTCCTACAAGCTAGATGAGAAACAACATCATCATCCTCCTCCTGTTCACATTTCACTTAAGCTAACAGACTGCTGCTTGACCGATGCTTCAGTCATAATGCTGCATACTGAATGACAGTGAAAGGATAATTTAAAACACACACACACACACACATACTGGTTTGAGAGAGAATCTGCATTTTTGAGAGCTAAGAAATTATGTTTTGGAATTCACTAATTCATCACACTGGTTTTGGGCTGACATTATTCAGATGGACAACATATCACTTTTCCCAGAATATTTCCATTATTTTATTTTATTTACAAACATTAATTATTATTATTATTTTTTATTCCATTTTCTCAAACATGTTTTTGAACAGCACTTGAGTTTTACATTGCAAAATATTAATTTTGGAAATTTGGGGTACTACTGAAACTGCTTCTATTGAATTACACACACACACACACAATAGCCCTTCAAATGTAATTTAGATCTTCAAAGAACTTATTGCACAGTACATTAATCTATCCTTTATATATGTTAAAGGATAAGTTTTAATATCCTAAATAGATTTGAATAAATACATTTTTTTTTCAAACCAAACCATAGCATGATTTCTTTCATTTTTATTTTAAATGGTTAATAAAATCTATTTAAATGTGAAATATAACTGTGTTCATCATTGTAAAGAGATGTTTTACATCTGGTGTGTCCTAGGTGCTTGCATAATTAAAAAAAAAACAAAAAAAAAACAGCTGAACAGTTCGCTTTGCACAGTTTGTCCATCAAAGTTACTTTAGTAAGAAATGCTTTACACCCCTGGCCTACTGAATTGAGATGCACTCACAGCAAGAATCACTGTTCAAGTACAGGTTCATTTTGTCCGCTATAATGCTTCTCTTGTTTTTAATGTAAATTAAATGAAGGCACTGTCTTAAGTATGAAAAACGAGTTAAGTTAAGAGAAAGCTATGACATTAGAAGACAAATCGTGTATCTCATCTTCTGCCACGTGGAACTAAACACACTTTTGTTTCATTTATAAATTAAAGTAATATAAATCCTATTCAAGTGCAGAATAAAATGTCAAGAGGGATAACAGGCATAAAATGAAAAACAAACAGCTGTTAATTTGATTTAAGTTGTTAAGCTGCCAGTCTCACTTCAACAGATGCTAAATCCAATGACCCGCTAAGATCCATATGAAAACATTTGATACATTGTGACTGACTGTTTATTTAAATCTAGTCCAGATGGCAACTGTCTTAACTTGAAGAGCTCCATCCTCTCCCATTAGTTCCTAAAAATCTTAACATTTATGTCAAACACAGATGTGGTGTTCCAACATGCCTTTCAAGTTATAGATGAAAGCATCTGTTTTATCTCAGATTGTTGAGAGATAGTAGAATCTGCCAGTAGAACCTTAGTGAGGAAACAGTGGCCTGGCTCTGTTGGCACTGTGATTTATGAGGCAGTCCTTGGTAAATGCCAGCTTTAATTGTCTTTCGCTACCTCCTGCACTGTTCTGACTAAAAGCAAAGGTTGGGGTGATGATCTGGACTATCTGTGGAACCTTTGGGTATTTGCAAGGCTCTGAATGCCGCTGACAGTATATTCGTTTGATTTTTTTGTTGCTATGCTCCGGCACAGGCTATATGCATAACAGGGCCTGATGCTGTACACCTTTGTGTTAGAAAGGCCTTGACCTCAGCTTAATGCAACCTGACCTCCTACAGCACTGAATAATGACCTTGAAGAGCTTAGAAAGCAGTAGAATTGAACAGACTTGTTATGAGGTCTATGAATTTGCAGTACACATGGAGACACAATGTGGACATTAAAATACAACAGAATGAAGAAAAAAAGATTTGGGGACATCACTAGGCAGATTCATCTGCGGTTAAATTACTTCATATAATACATCACAAATGACTTCACAGACTGTCTTTGTCATGGACTTTATGAAGTGCTTTACAGAATATAATATCGGCACTTTGCAGAGCTGGACTTCCATATCATGCGAAACAATATAATGAAGGAAATTATCTCTGGCAGGACATTTAGGGCCAGTGCTTTCTGCTATCGGCAACGCCGCTCCACAAAGCTGTTCGGCGCTTACAGAACCACTGACAAAATCTCCCAATTTTAAATGCATCATTATCAAGTTGACTGTGTGTACGGTCTTATCAGAATTGATTAAAATTATTGCTGTGAGCGTGTTGCTGCAATTGCGGTTCATCACTTCTGCTCTTTTAATTTTTTTATGCAATACTTTGGATGACAAAAAGATGAAAAACAAGAATGATTTAAATGCAAATGTTTCCAATACCGTCTCACTTCAGACAAAAGTGAAGTATATAATGAAAATATTTTAAGTGAAATGTTGAACTGTGTTCGCAGGACAATCTTTTTTATATATATCCGTCAGGGCAGGTTGCCATTTATTTTAAATATTGTAATTTGTTCATTATGTTATGTTGGATTATGTTATCTCTTTTTTTCCACATAATAATTTAACTAAAAAAGAAAACATTAAAAATAAATTGACTAGAAACAATTGAACAATAAGCATACCATGAGAAATAATCACTGGAGTAAAATAAATGTGACAATAGCCCCAGTCTCCCATATATTTTCAACTGTGGAAGTGTTTTCAATAAAACGAACTAACAGCTTCAATAATAATCGTTCTTCCTGCGTCTCTTTCCAAGCAATATTTAAATTCACTATGACCTCATGTGTCTATTGTTTCTGTGCTCTTCACATGTATGACCTTCAGTGCTAAGCTAAAATCAGTGACCATAAGTGAGGCATTGCACCCACGGGCCAAAAGTGGTCGTCAATTGCTATCATTAGCTACCAAAGAGTGTTTTATTTAGGGTTGCAAAGGAGGCAAAGTAGGTAAGAGACAGTGATGTAAGTGAGTTATTTTTAATGCATTTTCCATTATTATTCTTTTTTATTAAAAAGTAGCCAAACATGTTTTATTCGGAAATAAGGCAGCTCCTTACCAACCCACACACACATATTAACAACCTCATATTGTTCTGTCACTCACTTAACATGGTCTTCATATTAGTGTTGTCATTTTCCAATGTCTGTAACATTGAGGCCAGGACATCTTAATTAAAGTTGGATCATAGCTTGCATGAAACACAGAATTAATATCTGTGATGTGATATTTCAAAAGGTTGCATCTCAGGTCTAAATCCATTTGTCAACATCTACTGTAAATGACTCTTCCGTCTAGCATTACCTGTTTGGTGACAACTTTATTGACACTAATATCACATATCCTGGGGAATTTTTCTCACGTATGAGGACAAAATATCGGATTGTAGAAATTTACTGAATCAAAGCATTAAATTAGATCATCCACTGCTTCTTTGTCCTCAATGAATGTGACAAATGTCACAACATCATGTCGCTGTTTACAGACACTACAGAAAATCAGCAAGTATTACGAAAACAGTAAAAGCAATTACTAAGCTTCTTTGTGGAAGTCAGCAGCTCTTTTGAGATTAAGATTTGGTACAGGTTGTCTATGGTGCTTTAGGATAGAGGCTGATCTTTTATCACAGTGTGTGAAGATTTGATTGTGAAATTTTTAAATCATCACCTCTGGGTGTTACATATGTATCAATCATCTGAGACCTGATCTGAACACATATACTGTCCACATTTCAATCTACCTCCATATTCAGTGACAGCTGGGTCGGGAGAGACTATAAAATCCAGACGGACGCCTGGTTTGACACTGATTACAGCAGCAAAGCGTGTGCCACCAGCAATACTGATTAGAAAAGCAATGGAAATCCAAACAATGGAGATAAGTTTTCCCGGTATGATGGTCCTGTCTGTAATTGCTTCCAGAGAAACAGCCAATATGAGGAGACCAACCACAGCCTTGACAAACAGAGGCAATGACTCTCTCTTTATTGAAGTGAAAGACAATCAAATGTCAAGAAAGGCGACAGCTATGAAACAAACAAACTGGGCTGAACTGCCTTTGATTGGTTGTATAGTGGCAGCGATTTCTTGTCATAGCAGAGAGAAAATCACCTCACCCTCTGTTAGGAAAATATAATCTCTCTGAGCCTTTGGACACGGCTTCCTTGAATCCATCCGCTAACACAATAAAGATTTTGGGCGCCATGGAATGAGCACACTTGAAGTATAGACAGAAGACTGTACATTATGTTACAAGGTGCATTGCATTACCAATTCAGTTCCCTAAGTCTAAAATGGTGCTTGTTTGTCAATAGCACACCTTATTGATCTATTTGGCAAGGTAAGACAATGCGCCTTTGCTCCCCTTTTTTGAGGTAAACAAATTTAACAACTGAATATACAACAATCACGTTTCAGGAGATGATAAATGGGGAACTGCTTACCATCAAGAAATGAATTCTAAGAAAACCGAAAGCTGAAATAAGAATCAACATCCATGAGCAACAAGAATTTGAGCGTCTTTCCACAAAACATGACATCAATGTCTGCTTAGCATAAATAACAGACGTCCAAAAGCCTTTTACACTTAAAAGTATAGTTTACTCCAAAATAAAAATTCTGTCATCATTTACTCACCCTCACGTCGTTCCAAATTTATATGACCTTTTTTCTTTTGCAGAATACAAAAGTAGATATTTTGGAAAACAGGTACAATGAAAGTCAATGGGGTCCAAAATAACACTGACATATTTTTTCAAAATATCTTCTTTCGTGTTCCACAAAAGGAAGAAAATCATACAGGTTTGAAGCAATATAAGGGTGAGTGTGAGGGTGATATATATCCCTTAAAATACTATTTTTCCTTCAAGGGCTGTACATGAGAAAGTTGAAAGTCTCCTTTTTCCATTTCATTTAATAGATTGAATCAGTGTCATAAATGAACAGACAGCATGTTAATTTTTTCACTTTGGGCAAATTTGCACTATCGGTTAAACACAGTAAATGTGATTTAACTAGACAAGTAGCATACATCCAGGCTTCTCACCTTTCACAGATTCATTTTCTTAAAGCTTGCATCATCTATTGCTATTCATAGAGTTTTCCGCTGTAAATGCACCACAACACCTCTCTCGAACCAAAGGGCCAAAGCTGTTTAGAGAATTTCTGCTTTGGCTTGGACGATAACCAATTCAACAACAGCTGCAACACGATGTTACATAATGCCAGCATACCGTGTGACTCAAAGCTTTCATCGATTTTCATTGTTAAGAGAAGTAAAAAATGTCAAAACAATATCTGTGAGGTTTTATTCTTTCTTTCATTAAAACAAAATCAAAGCAGGCATTTGTTTAAATAAAGCATGTTGGGTTTGTTTGTTATTTCTACAAGGCAGAGCTGTTGTCTCACCCGGGAGATGGTCAGGGGCATGTTGAAGTCTTTGCCTCCCTGCAGCCTGAAGCCCCATGGTGCAGGTCCAGACAGGGTTACTGTGTAATTGCTCATTTTGAAGAGAGTTTAGTGAAAAGCTTCTTCTCGGATCAGTAAAGTCCTGTTTTTCCTTTATTTTTCTTCTCCCTGTAGTCAGGATGACCAAACACCCGGGTACGGGCAGGCACCGAGGAGCCTCTGAAACACAACAACAACAGACAGGAAACGCAATAGAGTGAAACAATATGTATTATCTTATGCCCTCTGTCACTATACAACCATCACACAGGACCTGAGTTCACATATCAACACAACTCAAAAACATACCACTGAACGATCAGACATAAAAAGAACAAATAGTAAAATCCTACCCGTTTACACTGACAAAATAAGTCAAAAAAGTTTTAAAAGCAGAAGGAGGAGAGTTCTTGCCTGCTCGGATGGCCTGGACAGACAGCCTAAGAATAGATCCCTTCTGCAGAAAGCGATAACACTCAAGCCCCGGGGGCCCTTATATGGTGTGTAAGGGGACACCCCTGGATACCAAGCCCCCATGATTCACATGGCGAATATAGCCTCTTCTTAGGGTAACACATTTTTCCACTCTGATCCTATGGGCGTCCACTCATAGGGCACCATGGATATAGAGCTAGTGGGAAACGACTAATAAACAAGGAGCCATTAGTGCGAAGTCTGACGTAATGTCATTTTGCAGCTCTTTTAGCGTGTGAATCCAAATAGGTGGCTGTAAGATTTGATTGATTGAGGATGCCTTGTCTTTCTGATTTCACAATGTGTGTAACAAGGAGTTTCATAATATCTGGTGTAAGCTATCCGTTAGCATTCCTGTTCAGTTCAGTAGCAATTGCTCGGCTGCCACAGGGCTTCCTAGAATTTTGTGATTTAAGTTCTTCCATCTTGGACAGGGCACTCGGTTCTGCTGCAAGGTTTTTTTTTGGAGCCAATCACTGAAGCTGTAAATGGCATGTGACTAATGACTGTAGAGCTATAGAAAAACGACAATGCTGATTGGCTGATGGCGTCATGCACAGTCTCAAACTAGTGATTATTTTGAGCTATGGCGTCAAAGGCAATGCTTTGGACACTGAAAAAATATATACAACAATGTAAAACAATTTACACATTATCGTTCAAAAGGTTGGGGGTCAGTGCAATTTTTAAATGTTTTTGAAAGAAGTTTCTTACGCTCACCAAAGCTGCATTTATTCGATCAAATATCCAGTAAAACGGTAATATTTTATTACAATTTAAAATAACAGTTTTCTATTTTAATAAAAGTTAAATGTAATTTATTTCTGTGATTGCAAAGCAGCCATCCTTCAGAAATCATTCTGATATGCTAATTTGGTGTTCAAGTAACATATGTTATTATTATCAATGTTAAAAACCATTGTGTTGTCCAATATTTTGGTGGAAATTGTGATACTTGTTTTTCTAGGATTTTTGGACGAACAGAAATTTCAAATAAACAGCATTTACATAAGCTAAATATGAGTATTAATTTGATGGGTTTTTTTTACAGCTAGATGGTGTAATTGCATCATCTACAGTACCTAATTAGATAACCAGCAAAACCTTGACCTCATGATGTGAAGCTGATTCCTCAGTGGCATTGATCAATACAAATATGCATAATGGCTTTCCGCTGTACTAAAATACACTACGGGGCCTCTGTTGGATTCAGAGAGAAGAATGAACATATTCAAAATGATGAAGTACACTACAACCAATCAGTCCCCTCCAGATTTAGAAAAATGAAAGAAACACTCTTGTCCTGATTCCATGTTGTTGTCATCTAGTGGGTTGAAAGGCACACACTTATCAGTGAAGACAACTGATGCTGTCAATACATGAATGGCACAGGATGACAGGACATCCACCTTTCATTCTGTCCATTCATGTGTTTCTGTGAAGGATCGCAGGTATAATTTAGCCAGGTCACTCTGACTGAATCCTGTCACTCTTATTCTCTAGAGTGACAAGTATAGAAAGCATTCTAGAAAGCTCCATCATGTTACATAATGACACACAATAGCTATTATTACAGACAATGCAGCTCTAAGAAAAAAGTAAAGCTCACCCTCAGCCATAAATTAACTTTCCTCTCTGTATTCATCCACTGACATGGTAGATTTTTATTTTATTTTTTTAGGCCACTATGTCATTATTCAAATTCACACTTGTGAGAGTGACAACTCCTGCATTAACCTTTTCCATTCCATTTTTTATGAACAATCGACATGTTACTGCAGATTTTAATTGATGCGTTTTTCACTAAATCCTATTGAAGTAACAGAGGCATTTAAAGTGCTAAGGTGAAAGGACAAAACTGTCGAGTATTAACGAGTATCTGCTCTTGTCTGGTTCTAAACAAATGTATGTGCTATTTTTAATGCTTTTTTTCTGGAATTTGGTCAAAAACAACATTAAAAACCTAGTAAAGTTTATTCTCAACATCTTTATCACAGGGCTTACCGTATCCAAAGATTATCATCATCTAACACCTGCACAGATGGTTCCTCTGCTGACCATTTAGATACAACAATACCACAGAAGTGACATAAGTGTAACTGTCTAAAAAGCTTTACTATATCAGTCAGATAAAATTTTCAGTCACTGAAAATTAGATTGCCAAGTAGCCAATGTACTGAATGGATTGTCAACTATGTGTGTTGTTCTTTAATGTAGAACATCAAAAGAACACAAACCCATGTATTTTGAACTAGATTGCACATTTGACATTTTCACATTTCCGAAACCAAAAAGCATAAATATAGATTTTACATGCAAACATAACTCATAATACTTAGAATTTTATGTTTATTAGCATTATAAATCACTCAAATACATCATCCAATAAATTAAAAGTGAAATTACACACTCATTGCAAGATGCTTTTGGCCATCCAACATGTGCATGAAGAACAACTGTGAAGAAAACACAGTAGCACCACACAGGATTTAATGATGAGGAGAAACAATAAGTAAAGAAATATAAATGCAAAATACCAAAGCTAGGACTATTCAATATGGTTTTGCTGCGACCAACATAAGTTCAGCAGAGATACTCAGATCAACTCTAATTTAGGTCAGAGAGTCCAGGCTATATATTTACTCTATTATAAATTGCAAAAAAGGAAAAAGTCAATGGTGTCACGGTGCGTGCGGGGGCTCTTCGGCCACCTCTAGGGGTGGCGAGGGGGACCCATTCTTCCTCTTCCCCCTCCTCCGTTTCCGAGAGTGTGGCACTGCAGCTTCATCTGCCGCCTCTGGGGGCGCTGCAGCTTCGTCGGCCTCCTTCGGGGGCGCTGCAACCTTGTCGGCCTCCTTCGGGGGCGCTGCAACCTTGTCGAAGCGAGGACTCAATTGCAGGAGAAATGGTTATTTATTTTAATAATGAAAATGAAACAAAAAACTAACTCAAACCACCCCGAGGGGGATAAACAGACAGGCAGGCTCAAAACTGCACTCCATGCAGACATATAACACACACAATGAGAAATGACTGATCAGCACAGGATGACAGACACCAGGAGAATAAATAGGAACCAAACGAGGAGGCTAACGAGGGAGACACAGGTGGAGCAACTTAAACAATAACGAGGTAACAAGATGGGAGGGGCAAGACAATAGACAGGAGAGAGCACATGGCAACAGACAACCCAAGCCATGTGCTCACCGAACACAGTCATCTGGTGGCCCTCCTGGGCACACCCGCTGAAGACTGTGACAAATGGCATAGAGTTCACTCTTGAATCCTATCTCCAGGGGCCTGTGACCTTGTTCAGATCTTATTGTAGGAGTCAGACAGAGTGAATCTTATATAAATGCAGAGCCTCTTTCCACCAACTGCTTACATAGGCTGCTCAAGGCTTTTCCAGACCATTGGTAAATAGTTTATGGGGGAAATAGCTTTTTTACTTTCTTTTTTCTTTTTCTTTTTTTTTTTTTGATGATGAAATGGATGAATGTAAACAAAAGGCTTCAGAAAGGGAGTTAGTGGTGATAATCTGGGCTAATGAATGCAATCTTGAAGTCCTGAAGTGCAAAACGCCATACAGCAGCCATCAGCACCTCTGCCTAACAGTCACTCGTTACCATCTAATCTGGACCACTTGACTAGAAAACATTTGCAAGCCTGTTTTCCATGTTAGAGAGGCTGCTGAGGTGATGACTGAATTAATTGCTGTGGTTTGCTCAGTGGAAGCTGCTGAGTGTCTTAGGCGTCATACACACTTTGGTTTACTCTTCACAAATGGTTTAAATTAAAATGCAAGAATCATAAAGCCACAGGTTTATCTAGTACAATTATAAGTGGAAAACCAACTAAATATCCATTATTTAAAGCAACTGTAAGTAGTTTTGTGTATTTTTGTGACCTTGGAGCCCCCTACAGTTAAGTGAGTGGAATTCACTGTCTAAATATATAACTAATAAATATATAACGTAATTAGACTAGATAGTTGTACACATGCATTTGTTTCTGCCATAAGGAACATTCTCAGAATTTTGGCTAACATTCTGACAAGGTTCTCTCAAAGTTGATCAACAAACAGTCTTCCAGTAACGTTAACAGAATGTTTGTTCAGTTTCATCTGGTCTTTAATGTTCTCAAAACGTCAATACAAAACATTATTTATACATCATTCATGGATTTTTTTTTTTGCTGGAATGTTTTTTAAATGTTGCTACTTGTACAGAACATTCAGGTACATTTAAAAGTAGCGCTGCATTAATGTTTGCAAAATTATAAAGAATGTTTTGCAAAACCAAGAGAAAAGCGTTTTTAAAACATTTAAATAAAGTGGACGTTTCGAACATTCAGAGAACATCCAGAAATAACATTTTCTTTACTTAATGAGAGTAACAAAATGTTCTTAGAACATATTTTTGTAAACTGGGCCCACCCTTTTCACAGAATTTGTACCAAATTACATAATCTCAGAACAGATGTTCAGGGGAGTGTGGGAAAGAAAGAAAAAAAAGTACGTACAGTTGTTTTAATTAAAATTATACAAATGCAGTTTTATGGGCAGTGAGAAATATTTAAAGTCTGAAAATGTTCTAAATGAATCTGCCATTTGCAGGTGCATTGGTAAACAGTAAAACAATTAACCGTATGAACTTTACAATGCAACTATTAATATAATAAGGGGTCAACATCATAACTAGTCAATAAAACAGGAAAGGGAAGGGCAGTGAAGACGTGACAATGTAATCACAAATAATATGTATGACCTGATGGCTTTAGCTGACAAGATAACTTATCATTTATATAACACTTGATTATGTCACCCGACGGCATCCAGACAGCAAATCACACGCAAGTCAGCAGACACACTATTGACCTACATGATAACTGTGAGTGTGGATATACAGAATGTGTTCACTGCTAAACGTGTCACCGCTAAATGAAGAGTTGCTAATCAGGCGAACATTCTGGCAACACCAGTAAATATGCAAACCCACCTTGTAGTACATCATAAACTCGTCTATGAAGCACATTTACCTCAAAATGAAAAGGTAAATCTATCTCTCAGGAGAGATAGAGAGAGTGACAGTGCATTTGAACGGCTTCAGAGACCATTATCTGAGAATGTGTATGTAACTTCGACAACACAGCAGCCTTTAAAAGCAATGGAGCGTTCTGGCTGAGGACTTTCCCAAAACTAATCTTGTTAAAAGCGTTTCCCCTCTAAACCCTAAGGACTCCCAGATGCTGGCATATTAATCCCACTAAAGCATCTCTGAAATCCAGCAGAAAGGCAAATCTGCATCTGAAAGGTACAGTTCATTAAAGCCAAGGGCTCTAAGACCAGAATTTAAAAGACACATTTTCACATTAATATGGGTTACTGTGGCCTGCATTGAAAGTGAGGATCATTTAAAATAAAATATTTCTATCAAATGAGCCTATTTTATATTAAGAAAGCATGCAGACAATCACAACCCTGAATATTCACGTGTGGATAGAGAAACGTGTCACAACACAAAAGCATGAGAAATCATACATTCAAGATCATTTGTTGAGCGCACTTTCTTAATAACATTCAATAATATATGTACAAATATATGCATTGGCCATACAGTGCTGGAAAAAAATCTACAAATGTATTCAGCAGCAAGAAAGATGTAATTCGTTCTCAAAGTGCTTGATTTATTATGATGTTGGCGGGAATAACTAACAAGTCTGGAAAGTCCCCACAATTCACAGAAACAAACGTGTTTGTGTGTGTGTGTGTTTTATTAATATGTACACTTCATGAGATCAGGCTGGGAGTGCATAAGCAGGTATTAGACTTGCCTGTTGGAATCAATGAAAACTCCCACAGTGCACTGGAACCAAATCTTGCCACATTCATGTTGATGCTCAGCAATACAGGAATGTTTTTCAGCTTGATCTGCTGAGAACTTTCTGGACTAGAGTTTGTGTTTACATTCACTGACAGGTTTGCTTCCTGTCATCGCTTCTAGCGTTGGGTTCCAGTCGCTACAGCTATAATAATGACACACTGGGCTAACTTTGTGACAGTGTAGCTTGGCCTCTCTGATTAAAACTACTGCGTCTGAACACAAGACAATTTGGATGCTTAATTTGATCTCATGTGGGTTGGTTTCATTTAAAGTCTGGTTTTTGTGTATCTCTTCTCTCTGAGGATCAAGCTATTGCTGTGTTCTTCCTCAGAATGTGAGTAACTTAGTGTATTGAAATCTTGTATGCTTATTATGTACAGTATGCTTAACCAAACAGCTCCTTCATAACACAAAAGATTAATAAATAGGAACATATACCCCCATTGGACCTGTTTGGAGGGGACTAGTGTCTGAAGAGTTTCGTAAAATTGTGCTTCACAAATGGACTTTCAGTCCCGTATTAATCAAACACATCAGTTTTCTCTCACACAACCTCAAAAAAAGATTACAGAACAAATTAAATACAGTTTTTTTTTTCAGCATCCTCTGAGAAAGCTGCTCCAGGAATATCGAAGACTGTTGTATTATTATTATTTCTCCTCCTATATTTGACCTTTCTTGAAAAAGTGTCATTCACTTAGATAAATTCCCTCTCTTAGTGACATAATCACATGTAAATCTGGTTTTGTGATGCACAGACCTTCTGTTACATCCATTTCCAGACAACAGACACTTGCATGTTAATAACTACAGAGATCTCCCGTTTTTGCGTCAGTACATGAACTAACATCATATGTTAATAATTGTAACTCAAACATAATTAATAAACTAATTCAGTCCAAATAGAGCACTTACAGAGGACGAGAGACAACTGGACAGGCTGACCTCAGCCATGGAGATCTCATCTTTGTCGTCCACCGTCTGAAAGAGATGGAATTTATGACTAAGTTCAGATCTTTAATCACTGATTAAGTTAGCACACTGCCAGCCTCCTAGTGTTTAAAATGGGCTGTGACCAACAAAAATTGAGGTGGAAGGGCAAAGCAAAAGGTGCCACCCAGTGGACGCACTAATGCCGTTCATCTTGATGACATGGGATGAGTTTCTGTTTATGGGGATTATTTCTCTAAAACCAGCAGATTAGAGCAGAAGAATTAAGGCAGGCTTAATCTCAATGTAATGGACCCTCTTTCATGTCTGCTCTTTAAAGAAACGCCCCGCACACTGACCCACACTGTACCATCTACATCTTTCACTTGCTCTACTGGCTCATGACCTGATTAGCATTATATTAACAAAAGGAGCCTTTGGGAGCCAAATCAATTTGATTTGACATTTGTTCTTCTAAAACTTGTAAAAAAAAAGTTTTTGTGACTGGAAACTAGAAATAATGTGACATTATATATACCTTTGACTGGTAAATGGTAAGCATAAAAGCAGGATTTGTCTCAGTTCATTAACATGAGAGAGTGATTGTCTGACTATTGCTCTCTATGTTGTACAATCGCTCCAGTGAAGCAGATCAGTGGTTCTCAAATAGTTGGTCTCAATCCAAAAATGGGTCTCAAGTCTGTTCTGATAAAGCTGTGGACAAAAAAAAATTAAATGCTAAATTATGAAACCCAACAAACCATGTAATCATAGTTTAAAATTAAAAAATAAAATATTAAATACAAAATGAAAATTCTTCCTCTTTATAGAAGCTAAAATAAATCATAAATAGTCATAGACTCAGGAATCAGAGTACACTGGTTGCACTGTATAGAGCATTTTAGTACAGAGTATTTTAATACAATTTTCGATAATAACTTTCGATAATGATAAGTTTCTCTTGTGATGTATCATTCAAGTGAAATAGAAAATCTATCATTATTCAGCAGTACCAGTACCAGGCTAAATTAAAAAATACATCTTCATCTGGAGAGTTAAAGCAAGAAGAGCAGTGTGTAGATCTCAGAAAAGTGATAGCTCCGCTTCATCTAAGAAAAAATGGTGAAAGAAGCACAAATCTCCCTCAAATTGAATTAATGTACAGTCAAAAGAAATCACAGAAAGAACATCATTAGCACATATAACCATGCACACTCTTGAACACTCTTGTCATTTGTCACAGAACTACGCTGACTGAAACCAGGGCAGTGAACTGTCTTCAAGATATGAAGGATGGAATGAAATTTCCAAATGAATTTTAAATCTGATGGAGTCGTTTCCTCTCTAAAATGAATGTGGTCTTCCTAATTTCATATATCAAGGAGCACTGAGTGAGCTGGGAAGCTTTTGATTAATGAGGTGAAATATAACACTTCTTGAAGACTCTCACTTACGCTGATGTATGTACAGGTCCGGTTCAAGTTTGGCTCAGCTAGACTCTGGGCAGAGGTTCTGTCGAAGATACCCGAGTCTCTGCTCTTGACCTTCAGCCTCAGAGAGCTGGTGTGCTTGAAGTCTGACAAATCTTTACGGATGTCAGATGAGACCTGACGACTAGCAGGGCGTGAACTCGCGCTGGAGAGATCTGCCTCTGTGTCCGTCCAGCCCTGTCCATAAAAAACACACTGAATGCTGATCAAACAGCTTAAATAGAAATCCAAAAAGAATAATTGTGAGGTTGCTGTTACCTTTTGGATGAGGAAGGACAGAAACATACTTTACACAAATGCAAACGAGAATGCTTGGCCATGTTTCACCTAAAAATTTAAATTTTGTCATCATCTACTCATCGTTATGTTGTTCCAAATCTGTATACATTTGATGACAGAAATGATGACAGAATTTAAATTTTTGGATGAACTATCCCTTTAAATGTACGTTACTTGCATTACTGAGGTGGTCACACTTTATTTTTAGGTCCAATTCTTGCTATTAACATACCATTAACTATGCCTCAATAAACTCTTAATTTGCTGCTTATTAATAGTTAGTTAGGTAATTGTTAAGTTTAGGTATTTGGTATTGGAATTAGGGATGTAGAATATGGTCATGCAGAATATGTAAGCACCAATAAACAGTCAATATGTTAATAATAGGCATGCTAATGGCCAACTAGCTAATAGGGAGAATTGGTCCCTATACAAAAGTATTATTGTCTGTTATAATCAAATTCTCTTGGTGATGTCCTCATGCAGCTAATGCAATGTGCACAGTACTTTTATCACATCATTAACCACAGGGAGAGAAATCAACAACAACAACAAAAATGCTACAGAAAGTGACCAACATGCCCCAGGTATTAAAATTGTGTCTACATTGCTCTGTTAGTTATCTATTACCTAACATTTGATAGCATAATATTCTGTTCTTGGTCTATTAAGTTACAGGTTGGCCATTTGATTAAATTTATTCAGTTGAAGTATTTCACATTAATGGACCACATGATGTTTATTATACAGTACGATCAAAAATATGCCATCAGAAAGGTAAAAAAAAAAACACCCTCAAAAATCAATTTCAGGGGGACTAGTATCACTCCCTAACAATTTCTGACACTGGTTCTGGCATATTTTTCAGACAGAATTTGGGTTCACAAACATGTAGAGTTTGTTTCTGGCCTCAAGGTGTTTTCTTACCGACTCGCTGTCAGACACAGAGGACAAGCGTGTCTTCCCAGCACGGTGCAGGTTGCTGCTGGTCTCTGAGGTCTGGCTTGTCAAAGTGGAGCGTCATGTGGACATAAAGCTACTGCTGCTGAACCGGTCTCTACGAGGCACACACAGCAGGACTCCAAGACATGGTATATACTTTGCAATGGCAGACCTGAGAGAGAAGTGATGTGTGAAAGAAGGACAGGAACATTGAAAGAGGATACTGCAAACTGCAGTTCACATCAACTTTCCATAACTGTCTATGAAATATTAATACCCTTTTTTTTTGTTAAAAAAGCCTTACATTTTCAAGGGGCAAGGGAATTTGGTACTCATTGTGCCCTATGTCAAAACCAAACTTGACAGCTCAAATCAATCCTTCCCAAGGATGCCATCATTTCCAGGTGATAAGAATTTAGGTGCTTCATCATGAGGCATTAATCTTCAGATCTGTTATGAGCAGCACATGGCCTAATGCATCCAGAGCAGATCAATCTGAAGTAAATCTGACTTTTAAAGGTCAGAATCTACCTCTGTCATCTCAAGGTACTTGTGCCTGCACTCTGTACACAAAACCGCTGATCGATTTGGGTCTGCCTGGCCTTGAAGCACGCAGCGTGCTCCAGAGCAGATCAATCTGAAGTAAATCTGACTTTTAAAGGTCAGATCTACCTCTGTCATCTCAAGGTACTTGTGCCTGCACTCTGTACACAAAACCGCTGATCGATTTGGGTCTGCCTGGCCTTGAAGCACGCAGCATGCATGTTTGTGGAACAATGTTTCATTTCACTGGACAGGTCTCTTGGTATTGGAAACTAGGCTGTGCTTCAGTGCTTCAATATGCAGCCGGGGTATTTCAATTTTAGTGAGCAATGTAAAATATTGCCAGGATTTTATTTTATTTTTAACAGAAATTTCGGTTACACTTAAAAAAGTGGCTTTGTTGAGCATGAGATGTCTTTCAAAAACAATTCTAAATTCTAAATTCAATCTTAAACTTGTAAACACTAGTGTGAAAATTTAATTACAATATCAGTTATATCTTGCTCTTGTTCACTATGAGGTCACAGTATAATTCATATAATTGTAATAATTTGTCAAAATGACTGCGAATGTACATCAACTGATATCCATGAATATTCATCATTCTCTTTAAACACAACAGAATAGACAACTGTTGGTAGAAAGGTTTACGCTGCGCATCGTCACACCTGTATTTGGGGTGAGTGATGGCATAGATGATTGGGTTGTGGATGGCGGATGCTTTGGCAATCACAGCAGGCACAGAGTTCATGTAGGGTGTGAGCATGTCAGCGTAGCTGTGGAAAGAGTCAGAGGACATAACATTACACTTCATTATAATGCTTTACTTTCATCTACCCAGCATGACATCGCCTCGCAGCTCCACACAGACATATTAGATTACAAAGAGGTGGTAAATGAGTGAAACCTCTGAGTCCTTTGGAAATGAAACTGCAGGTACGTAGCGTATGTGATCATTAACCTGTCAAAGGGAGTCTGATGAAAACAGCTCAGAGAATTTCATTCACAGTCTGTGACACATTTTCTCTGTGAGGGTGGATGGAAGAAAACAGTGATGGAAGAAATCATGTCTTTACATATATATTATATATTAAATTCTAAGAAACGTTCTTGTCAGCGATCTAAAATATTTATTTGAAGTATCCCCTGAAATTTTAAAGTAATATTTGAATAAATGAACAATACATTTGCATGTTCTCTGATGTTGGTTTATATTATATTATATTATATTATATTATATTATATTATATTATATTATATTATATTATATTATATTATATTATATTATATTATATTATATTATATTATATTATATTATATTATATTATATTATATTATATTATATTATATTATATTATATTATATTATATTATATTATATTATATTATATTATATTATATTATATTATATTATATTATATTATATTATATTATATTATATTATATTATATTATATTATATTATATTATATTATAATTTAGTGCCACATTTATCAAAAACCTTTCCTTATCTACTTATATCTACCTTGAAAAATATCTACTTCTCACACGGAACACACTGTACCTCATGATGATTGAGATGAATGGATCATTTTTATCATCTTTAATTTAAAGCTATCTCTGCTCTTTTTAATTTGACATATTTCCACCTTGAGTGTCTAGACAGTCTTTGTACTGTCTGAACAAATAACTAGAGCTTTTTTATTCTTGCACTAGCAGTGAATAGTGTGTGTAAGCATAGCTACAGTGACAAGTGAAGTATAACTTTATCCGTCAAATATTTAGCAGTTTTAGTTGCCACAGGTAACTATAAATAATAAAAAAGCAATAAATAAAACAAACCAAAAAATAAGCTAAAGTCAACACTAATTAGCTACCATCATCAAGAAGGATGTAATAAAAGCAATGGATTGTGGGTGCAGGACATACAGATTCTCACCCAGCAAAAGCAGTATGAGCCACACAGGAATACGGAGACCAGGAGATGACATACAAAAGGATCACTATGAGTGCTATCTTTGCCATCTTCCATTCATTCTTCATTCGATGCATCTTCTTGATAGAGTCTCTGGGTCCTCCTTCTCCATTGATTTTTCCCACAGCTCTGTTATTCCCATCGTACAGATGTGTAAACAAACAGATATATACAGTACACTCAAGAAGAGACAGCATATACATCAGTTTACAAAGCCGAGGTATTTGTATCACTGTAACATAGCGCTAATCTAAAATTGATCTCTTATTGATAAATAACACTCCTCTTTTTAACAGAAAAACAGTATTTTTCCTCTTTCCAGCCCAGAAACATGGTCAAATACGCTTATAAACATGGTAAAAGCATGTACCTGTTGGTATCTCAGATGGCCCTGAAGATGAAGAAGTAGCAATACATGATGACAAAAAGGGGGATGAAGAAAACAAAAGTAAAGAGCAGCATTGTGTAAAGGGGGCAGTTGTGGCATAATGGTTAGAGAGTCGGACTTGTAACCCGAAGGTTGCAGGTTCGAGTCTCAGGTCTGGCAGGGGCTGTAGGTGGGGGGAGTGAATAACCAGTGTTCTCGTCCAATATGGATGCCCACTGGTGTGTGTGTGTTCACTACAGTGTGTGTGCACTTGAATGGGTTAAATGCAGAGCACATATTCTGGGGATGGGTCACCATACTTGGTCACTTCACTTTCACTTTTAAATCATATTACACAGTCCTAATAAATCAACCACCTCAGTCAAGCTTCTGTATGAAAATGATAAGACTGGAAAATGGCTTTAGATGAAAAAGAACATGTTTTCCTTATCAACATAGGAATACTAGCTAATTTATACAAGCTACACATGTGGGCAGTGGATGTGTAATTACAATAATAACGGGAAACCCTGTAACGCTGTACATAATATATTTCTATATATTCTAAAATATATATCTATAATTGCTTTGGAAATGTCACTAATGTGAACAGGTTTTTCATTTTACAGACTGGAAAAAGGTATACCTTTTAAAACCTGTCACTGAAAAACCCATATTGATTGACCACTAATTTAAATATTGCTGGAAACCTTTGCTTGATTATAGCCTTGGCAATGAGAAGACCAGAGAGAACAAGAATATCAACAAACTCTTTCCCACTGTTTGAATATTATGTATTATGTTCAGATTATCAGATGATCTTGCACCATTCTAAAGGGTTTTATTTTTGCAATAATCACTGGCTCACTGTACATTATACTGCTTGGTACAACCTGCTTAGCAACCTAGCAAATGCCTAAATTAATGTAATTAATACATATTGGATTAATATTAATATTATATATACAGTACACATTTCTTCTTTTATTTGGATTCACGAGACAAGCAACAAAAACGCAATCCAAATACTTTGGGAGGTCAGTTTGCAAAATGACAGGTACACATGGCTAACATACATTCACAAGTCCTTATATTTATAACATTTAACACTCAAGGATAGACAAAACATCTTCGTTTCCATATTTGCATGCTCCCTGTAATGGCTGAAACTGAACAGAATTTTGCAAGTCTTTTTGCTTTCTTTTTTTGCAATCCACCCAACTGCAGTCCTTTAATCACATTCTTGTGCACATGACCTAAACTTCCAAACACTAAGGTAATTAACTTACAATGATAGTCAAGTTGATACACACACACACACACACACACACGCATTGTAAGGTAATTAACTTACAATGATAGTCAAGTTGATGGATAGCTTCAACCAATGGCTGATATGACACACACTGAAATTTTCTTATAAAATTAGCATTTTTAATCACTCTCCAATATTTATGTTCAGTTATTTCACTTTAATTGTATAGAAAATTACCTATACATTGCCATTAGAGTAAAAATGGCTGAACCTAAACATAGGAGCCTGATAAAAATGCAAATTTTAGATGAAAATTTCAGATGGCACTTAGGGGCTTTTGCATCTGAACTCTTCATATATATGAAGATATATATTAGTGTTGTAATCAAGACCACCTAATCCGAGACCAAGACTTTAAGGGGTTGAGGTCGAGTCGAGACCAAAACCATGCCAGCATTGCTCAAATTCATCTAAAGGTTCCACATTTACTGCCTGAGAAATACCTTATTTTTAACAGATGCTGGGACATGCTGGGAAGTCGTGGCCTAATGGTTAGAGAGTCAGACTCGTAACCCAAAGGAATTGTAGGTGGGGGGAGTGAATGTACAGCGCTCTCTCCCACCTTCAATACCACGACTGAGGCGCCCTTGAGCAAGGCACCGAACCCCCAACTGCTCCCCGGGCGCCACAGCAAAAATGGCTGCCCACTGCTCCAGGTGTGTGTTCACTGCTGTGTGTGTGCACTTTGGATGGGATAAATGCAGAGTACTAATTCCGAGTATGGGTCACCATACTTGGCCACATGTCACATCACATTTTAAAAAGCATAATGTGGCTTAATGCATTGAAACAGTGTTTTTAAAAGACCAAACTCAATAAACACATTATTAATAAATCATACTATACTGTACATAGTTTGATTTATTAATAATGTGTTTACTGAGTTTGGCATTTTAAAAACACTGTCTTAATGCATTAAGCCACGTTAGGCGTATTCCTTATGGGAGGAAAACACTTTACGTGTAATTAAACGCGTTGCGTTCTTATTCTGGTCTCATCTGCTTGTCTGTACATCGTATGCTTTATTAATAATGTGTTTATTGAGTTTGGTTTTTTAAAAACATTAAGCCACGTTAAGCGTTTTAAAATGTCCCGGCATCTGGAGATGCAGCCAGAAGTGCCGCTACTTCCTTTTACACTGAAATGCCTTCCGTTTGCACTGAAAAGTTCACACACACCCACATATGAAATCACTTGCATATACTGTATGTATATCCACAACTAAAGCATGCGTCTTTCTTATCAGAATGGTATACGTTTGTGAATTTTATTTTGTATGTTTGCGTGAGTGTTTTATGGGTGCGTATGCACGCATCGGATTTATATGTATGTGCGAGTGTTTATAGGTGTATATGCATGGATCAAGTTAATATGTATATGCGAGTATGTATAGGTGTGTCTGCATGCAGCGAGTTTATATGTATGTGCGCGTGTTGTTGTAGGTGTATATGCATTGATCGAGTTTATACGTATAAGCGAGTGTCTATAGGTGTATGCATGTGTCAAGTTTATATGTATACGCAAGTTATTCACAATGCATTCATTACTAACATAAGATGTATTGGTATGGATTTCATATTAGTGTGCACGTGTATTTATAGGTGTATGCATGTGTCAAGTTTATATGTATACGCAAGTTATTCACAATGCATTCATTACTAACATAAGATGTACTGGTATGGATTTCATATTAGTGTGCACGTGTATTTCATATACAGTGGGTACGGAAAGTATTCAGATTCTCAGTTATTGTTAACAAGGTGATGTCTACAAGATGATTCCAGGCAGAGAAAGCTTGTTCAATTCTGATCAACTATGATTCGAGACAACATAAACTCGTATAATGATTGTGAATGGGTGAAGTGAGTGGGTGCTGCTGTCACATTTCTCTTCACCATCTTATAAAGCTGCTCTACAGCACTGTGAGGGTGTTTTATTGAACATCATTCAGAGGAAGCGCAGCAGATCTCTCACACATTCCTCAGGTTGAATAGAGACCTCAAGAGAGTTTGAGTCATTCCACTTCATCAACCATCCAGCAACTACTTCACTTCAAAGAACACACTTTAAGTGCTTAAAAGGTTTGAAAACTAAACAAGAGCATCAGTGATCAAGGGATCCTCAGATGACCTGACATCTTTGTTTTATCTGTGGCATTATTCGAAAGCCTAACAGTAGAGCATCACATTAATCCCACACATGCTACTGCATGACGCATATGTAATCATGCAATTGTTGTCCTTTCAGGAGGGGTTTTAGGACTAATACAAAATAATCCCAATAATATGTTTAAGAGAGCTTGAATGAGACATTACATCTCTAATATATTGACTTTGTAGGGAGCTGTTCAGTCATGACTCGCTAACTGCTATTCTACACAGGCGTCAGATAAGATGGAAGTAGGGAAACATTTAATATTTGACAACTGTTTTATGATAGAAATGTTAAACTAATGACAGGATATCCAGAGATGCAAACTACTCAAATTTTTTCTCAAATATGGCTGTTTTGAATTGGAAATATGGTGTCATTTACGTGATAAGACAAGAAACACTTTTGTGTTTTGATAAATAAAAGTTAATGTGTGCATATTTCAAAATATTATTTGCAAATAGTTCAAAACGATTACTTCCCAACTTGAAATAGACTTTCTTTCACCATTCTTCTAGACATGGTTATAGTACAAACCCATAAAGAGAAAATGGCTCAAATATGCTAATTGTCTTCTGGGTTTTAGGAATACAAACTAAACAAATGTAAAATAAACTTTCTACTAAAATAGAAAAAGGTACTTTTTAATTAATATGTGCTACTATTACTGTAAACATGGGTTGGGAACAGTCATTCAGTTTTCCTCTGATCAAATTTTGTCTGATTAGGAAAGAAAACGTCAGATTTTGCATGTTTGGTAATATAATGCAATAATACAATTAACAAATCATGAGACAGATAAAAAAAAAAACACTAACAAATTAAGCTTGTTAGTTGTGCAAAAAGTGTCAATAAAACAGTTAATTTTAATTCACGGGCTTTTACAAAAATGTTTGTTTTTATATATTATAGGATAATAAAAATATAATTACCACTGTTTCCCCCTCAATAATAACACACTGGAAAAAGCTTGATAAAGCCGAACCCTAATTATTTTTTCAGAGCACTGATTCATCAAACAATCAGCTTAATGAACCAAAAAAAAATTTCAGAGTTTATAATTGCACATTTTTTACATGCGCCTGCAGTTTTTGAGAAGCCCTTTTGCATTGTAATTGAAATATGTTCAGGCTAACTGACCACTGATTCATATCTACATCGCTTTGACCTCTGTAGATGGACTCACTTGCAGAAGGCATACATGACCAAGAAGTTTCCCACCATGCCGGTGATGCCCACTGCCGGAATGACAAAGCCGATGGTGTAGTGAGCGTGGTCTGGAACATCCACTGTGGGGAAAGGATGTCCAACATCCTGCACCATTGCCACCTGTGCACAGCAAGAAAAAAAGGGAACACCAGGAGATAATTTCAGATGAGCACAATGTGCTACATTTACACAAAGGACACTGAATCTGAATACTTGAGCTTCACATTACTTATAAAGTTATAAACGTCTTAATTATCCAAGAGACCAAATCTTCTCTATAATGCCTGTTTAATACCTCAATGGCCAGCTGAGATGGAATTAAGCAGACATATTTACTGTTTTTGAAGTGGATTGTGCTGTTTCATTCAATTACATTGGTGTGTGGAACAGAGAACACATAAAAGCTTTTAGAATGGCAAGCGGGCCAGCTTTCGGTTTTTGCCCTTGTGTCAGACTCAGTTCTTAAGAAGCAATTAGTACATTAAACACTGCTGTTCGATTCACCAGTGTCAACGTCTTAGTCTGCCACTTTTAGCATCAATTTATCCATTTATACTTCTATCCATCCCTGGGTCACTCTATTGACTCGAATGGCTAAAGCCAGATAGAGCAAAACAAGTAGAATTGACACTCTGTAGGTCGCTTTTATAGTTAGAGCATACAATGGGTGAGTAATACAGACTAGCAAATCAAGAATGGCAATCATTCACATGGACAAGGAATGCTTAAAAAACATACGCTTCTAATTTAATACATTTATAATACATTTATAAATTTAGTAATTTATTAATACGCATCAAACCTGAGGATTATGTTCTCCAGCATGATTTGAGAATGATCCAAAAGCATCTTATGCTTCAACAGAAAAACATCTGGCCATCTGTACAAAGACTTATGATCAATGTCACAAAAAGTACTTATATGATTAAATCTACAAATAGTGCTGAAACTTTTTTTTTAAATCCTAAAACTTTCTGTTTTATCCAGGTTTAAATTGGATTTCGAATCATAGATTTTCAGTGGGATAAAACTATGAATCCCACGGTATTTCCTACAACTAGCTGTGAATAAAATTAAGCTGTAAACAAAAGCAGGTGTGCAAGTTTACGCAGATAAGTTAACGCAGATCTCTTTTTTTTTTGCCTTTATCACAATAGGACAGTGTAGAGCAGACAGGAAGTTAAGGGGGAGAAAGAGAGAGCGGGGTGGGAAAGGTCCTCGACCCAGGATTCAAACTCGGGATGCCCATAACACAATGGTATTATATGTCAACACACTGTCCACTAGGCTATCAGCACCAACAATGCAGATCTTTTTGAGCAAAAATAACAATCAGATGGTTCTTGTTCTAGGCCCCCTGAACAGCATATTGGCTTGTGCCCCCGAGAAATTGAGCTTTTTAGCCAATGCGCTATAATATGTTATTTTAAGTAGTAGATAAAAGAATGTTTGAGCTGGTTGGACTTGACTAAATTTGATTCAAAAGGCCTTGCTTATACACCATTTAATAGTGTCTCAGAAAATGGATTTAAATTTTAAGTTTTAGATATATTCAGTTGACCCTTGATGTCTGTGGCTTTATGAAAACCAAAAGCACAAATTGCCTGTTATTTTTTCAGCTCAGTCTAAAAGATTCAATTACATGATAAATACATCCAAACAAAAGCCCTGAACAAAAGAAGGTAACAATCATTGTGCTTCAGTAAAGCTGGAGAAGAACCTGCACACACAAAGGGCTGTTTGGTTCCACTGCCATTACCCCGTATGTACTTTTGGTCAATCCTAACTTATTCTAAATTGATCTCCTTCATCATGAGATCTTCTGTCTCTTATAGGTATATATAGGCAGCACATTATTATGCATGTGGTTGCAGTTCTCCAAAACAAACTTTAACATTTAATTTCTGTTGGATTGAATAAGAGACATTCTCTGCCAGGATTGTTATCAGTTCGTCAATAAACTGATAAACCTGTTACCATATGATCAATAGAATAAAATTGTTTCCAATTATTTCACACCTTACTAAACTGAATCATGAGTCAGCAAGTCACTATGCCTGTCTATCCACCCAGACACTCTGTATGCAGGCAAGCCATGTGAGCATAAATGCATTTTGGTGCCTCACATTTACAAGGCTTTTTCTTTACACGCTGGGAGGTTTGAAGAAATCATGGTTTGTGGCACAGATGCTCTCCTTCTAACGTGATAATTCATACCTGGAAGCAGGTTTTATTCCCGGAACTCAATACTGAGACTGAAAATTAAAAAGCAGCTTCACTGTTACCTTGTTTTTTTCCATCATGTTAAAGGAGCTCATTCAAAAAAAAAAAACAATTTTAAGAAATTAATACTTTTATTAATTTCAAATAAATGATGTTCTTTTAAACTTTTCATTAAATAAATTATACGGTATCATGGTTTCCACAAAAATAATAAGCAGCACAGCTGTTTTCAACATTGATAATAATAATAAGAAGTGTCTCTTGAGCACCAAATCAGCATGTTAGATTTCATATTACGATTTCTGAAGGATCATGTGTCTGAAGGATCAGATTGGAGTAATGGCTGCTGAAAATTCAGCTTTGCCATCACAGGAATAAATTACATTTTAAAATACAATTAAATAGAAAAGAGTTATTTTAAATTATAAAAATGTTTCACTATATTATATGTTTATTATACTGTATTTATTTTGATCAATATTAATTTGGCATATTAAGAGGCTTCCTTAAAAAAAAAACACTAAAATAATCTTACTGCCCCAAAACTTTTGAACAGTAGT
Source organism: Sinocyclocheilus anshuiensis (assembly GCF_001515605.1). Lineage (NCBI taxonomy): Eukaryota > Metazoa > Chordata > Actinopteri > Cypriniformes > Cyprinidae > Sinocyclocheilus > Sinocyclocheilus anshuiensis. The sequence continues at coordinate 283,935 of NW_015546034.1, read as the reverse complement.
CCATATCTTATTTAGGCATATGCCAGTATCAAATTTTCATGTTGCGATTAATTGCTAATACTTTTATTACGGTATACAGTATTATCACGGTATTGAAATTTAGTTGCAAAAAAGTGTTGTCGTAATACAGTACAACAGATTTAATAACTTTTTTCTTATAACAAAAATAACTGAACATTTAAATACAATAAAGCAATACACATAAAATGTATAAAGTTAAAAATTTTACACAGATTAAAGTGCAGAAAAATTATAAAGACCAATAGGTAACACTTAACAATAAGATCTCATTAGTTAACCTTAGATAATGCATTAACATTCACAATGAGCAATAGCTACATTTGCTACAGGAGTTATTATTATTTGTTAAAAAATACAACTCTTAGTTCATGTTAACTCATTTAATAACACAGTTGCAACTTTGGATTAACAACTTGTTATTAAATATTGGAATTACTTAAGATTAATGGATGCTTGGAAGAATTTCAAGTATCCAAGCAGTTTATGTTAACTAATGAATTAACTAATGTTAACTAATGAAGCCCTAATGTAAAGTGTGACCGAACAATAAATAATCAAAACACTTTCAAACAATATCTAGGGCATGTTGTAGTCCAGATTAAAATGTAAAAAAGTTTGAAAATAAATAGCCTATTAAGTCTAAATATTTATGTGATGAACACCATATAGCGAATACACAAATCTGAATGGCTGTTAAAATCATTTAAATAAGTTTCAGAAACAGAAAGTAGCGCAGCTGCTTTGTTTACGGGGTTTCCAGGGTAATGACTGCATTTCTGCTGTTCAGCACCATCTGCTGTCAGAGAGTGAACGTGCGCTATCATCCAGAGTGTCTCTCACGTGTTCCTTCATGCACTTCTCATCCGTTTGGTTACATCAGAGTGCACATGAGTCTTTGACGCAACATACAGTGGTTGTGCATTGTGACAATTTGATGGGAAAAGTATTCTTAAAATGCATTCAAAATTCTGAATAATGTGTAATAAATAACTATTCTCTGTATTTTGAAGTGCCCGCGATAACAATATCGTGCATGTTTATTATCGTGATATATCGCATCACCGAATACCGGCACATGTCTAATCTTATTCGAATGAAATGACCTCAAAAAATAACTAAACAGGTCATGAAATGCTTCGGCACAATGGTAAATGGCACAATTTCTGAAAAACACTCTTTCATAAACAACCAGAAATTAGACACTGGAAGGCACAGTATCCATTACAAATTGCCATGATTGTCATTTTACCTAATCTAGAGAGACAGAGCTGATATTTGGTTTAATCCTCATATGTCAGTGCCGTTACAGTGCTTGTCTGTTCGGTCTATCGATGAGGTATTTGGACGAGAGCATGTTCTGCTACTTGGAGGGATGATTCTGTGGCACAAATAGATGGGAAGTGCTCTTAAAATGTCACTATCACTTAGATATTCAGAGAGCGATTTAAAGAGACAAGGAGAGACAGAGAGAAAGATAGAAATGGATAAAGAAGAGAAAATGACATTTCACCACATTGCAAGGAGCTTATTTGTACCATTAGCTAATCATAGAATAGAGAGAACAATGTCATGGTGCTTTATTTTTGGGCTGCAGTTGTTTAGAATAACACCAAATGCACAACAAAGATCTTAAATCATCTAAAAAAACATAATTAAAAAACATTTAATTGTACTATGTTTGCATTATTTAAAAGCTTTTATAAATAACAAACATTAACCTGCAAGATTGAGAGCAACAGATTGTGTTGAATGAACTTGCTTGTCTGTGCTGCTCCACTTATTATCATAGCTTGCGGCTAGAAGAAAAGTCTGAATAGGAGCAAAGCACACACAATCAATTCTAAATCTGTCAGCTGACAGTTTCCTGATCGGTAAGGAACGTCTCTGGAGACTATGGGCCCAAACGGAAACCTTGATAAAGGACAGCTGACCCACTGCTTTAAAAAAAAAAGTCTTTTTGGGGAGATTATCTACTCCGTCTGTCCAACAAAAGCTGAGACCTTTCCGCAAAGAGCATGGGTGTATTTCCTGAAAGAACTTTCTTGGGGGAAGGTGAACTTGAATTCAAGCTGAAGTTTTCAAACTGCACAAATTCCTTTTGATTCTACAACATTACTAGGCAAAAACATTGGACACCGAGACAGATTTCAAACAGCACTTTTGACAATGTGCAGCTCAGAGGTGCTGATGATTTAAATCTATGCATGCTTTAACTGATACCCCTGACCCATTTTTCTTGGCTACCCATTGGCAGTTCTTACCATAGTGAATCATTATTTAACCCTCTGATGCATGCCTTTGCTACAGTGGATGGATTTCTAAAAGCCAATTTTAGCCATTTTTAGTAGTTTTATTAGTCTTTGACTGATTTTTGTTATATGACTTATTTTACATATTTTTCTTGCTCTTGTAATGCTTTCTGTTGTTGTTTAATATTATCATTTTGTGGTGTTCAAGAGCAAGAGACAAGGTAATGTCTCCATTTCATGGTTTTAATTTCACAAGATGTTGTAAAATTTATTTTCCATTTCTTTTTGGTTTGGTATAACATTTGTTGAATTTGTACTGGTTAAACAAAGTACAGGACGAAGTCTAGAAGTAGGGATGATGTTCAGACGAAGTCTGAGCACTGAAACATATACAACTAAGATTATTAAACTCTAATAATCAATTAACTCTTTTTTATCATCATTGCTTCATCTCTTGCTTTCTTGCTCTTCCTCTGTCAACCTCTCAGGCTGGAAGAATTTTAGTTAATAGTATCATACAAAATAATACCAGTACCAGACAAAATACAGGTTTGTTAACTTATTTTGGAATCAGACAAGACTTGCTGTTAACTGGTATAAATGTTGATAATATGGGATACCAAACAAAACAAATATTTAAAACCCTCATCTGTCCCTCCCGAACCTATAAGAAAAGTGTCCCTCGCGGGTCAAAATGACCCGAAGGCCAAAAATGACACTATTGTATTTTTGGTCCAGAAAGCTTATATTGGAACATTTTTCTAATTTTTTTTTCTAATTTTTTATGTAGGTTTTTCTATTATTTTTTGGTGATTTTTATCATATTTACCTTTTATTCTGGATATTTTTAAGAAAACATAAGCAAATAAGCAGTTTTTGTACATTATTTCACCAAAAAAAACAAAGAAAGACAATTTCAGTCCTGTTTCATCAAAAACCAACAGATGGGCCTTGGAATTGAGTCACTGAGTGTCTCTGATGCCATCTGGTGGGGAAAAATTACATACAATTGCATTTTATGGTTACAGCCACTAGAGGGGCCTATAGAACCCTATGGAGATTTTTAACTGGGCAAAACAAGTGAAACATGAGAAATTAGATAATCTTAAGGCTTCAATTTGGTTGTTTATGGATTAAAATATATATTGAAACATTACAAAATCCCCCCCAAAAAACAAACAAAAAAAAAACAATTCTAACTGAATTATAACCTAAACATATGCATATTCATACAATTTCATAAATATATATTTAAAAAAATATAAGTATGATATAAACTCATTGGTCTCCACCACATCACTCAAATCTAACTGTGTTAAGTAAAAAAAATGGAAAAATGACAGTCATATCCCAGCAGAAACAAGATATGACTATCAAAAATCAGCCCTTCGCTTGGGTATAAATCTTTACTGGATTGTCTCCGATTTTGTATATCAAAAAAAAAAAATGTAATGAAAAATGCAGTTTTCTCGTAAATTCCATTCATTCCAATACGGGTCAAAATGACCCGCGGGGGACACTTTTCTTACTTTTTTTATTGCACCCATTTAAACTCCTCGAATCCTTTTTTTTGTGTGTATTCCCGGAGCAAGTGTGACAGAAGTAAAGAAATCTTGGACCGGTACGATTTTTTGAATTTTTTTGAAAAAACTTTTTGGGTCAAAATGACCCGAGGGACGGATGAGGGTTTTAATGATGGGATCTGAGAAGGAGACTTGATCTGATATTCCTGGCATGGAGATCCAATGTAACAATCTATTGCAATGGACAGATGTGCAACTTTTTCAACATATAACACAAACAAGATTTAGAATTATTCTTGTTTTGAAGTGAAAACAAACATTAAGAACTGTTTCCCCTTTGTAATTCAACAATGAATGCATCAGAGGGTTAAATATCTTTTTTAAATTGTATTGCAAAGATTAGTTGAACAGAGTGTACTTGATGTGATAAGTACTTGGAGGAAAATGTACATTTGATCAATATCTTTGTCAGGAGGCGGACTTTAAAGGCTAAGGCTGGGACAGTATAATGTTAGCAACATCAAGGTCATGAGTTTGGTTCCTTGGGAACACACACTGATAAAATATGTACCTTCCATGACCACTGAGAACCCTATGAATGGTTAATTTAAAAAACAAACCACTTGCCATTCATTAATGTGGCTTTCAATATGGCACATTGTAAAGTGAATATCTTTGAAGGTGTGAGATTTTCACAGTCTTGGTCTTCTCTGAGAGACAGGTCTGATCTTACATGTCCCTTCAAGGCATGTCACTAAAGCTTATCACAATCAGACAGAAAAGATCAGGACACATAAAGACCACCCCAATGTGAATTTTTAATTCAGATGTTAAGAAGAATACTAATGTTTGAAAGACTTGAAGGACACTGCAAAGTCACCGGAGTTTGAACAGATTAATATCTTGTTCTGTTTCACTCTCTTTCCCTCTCATTGTCGCTGTCTTAGTCTCTCTGATGTATAAAACATGCATACATATGACAAAAATATGTGAACATCCAAACACAATATCTAGTGCTTTAACATTAATGTCAAAACCATTATCATTAATAAGGAATCAGGGCTCCCGCTACTGTTTACCTTGAAAGTTTACCTTGACAAACTCTTGATAATCATAATGAAATGAATCATTCAAATTGTGATTTTGTGTTTGTCCTTGATTGTCAATATCACTGTACTTTGAAATAGTGTTAAAAATACATTTGGCTTTATTTTTTCAGTGGTTGGTGATATATTTCACAACAATTCTCTAAACATAAAATACAAAAACAAACAAAAGTGCTTTATTCCTCACTTGTGAGATAGACATATGAAACAGACCAATGTCTATGTTGTCTCCATTTTGTGAATGTCTCATTGTATTACAGAAACCTCTTTGCTCTCTGTTTTACTTCTGACAAGCCAGAAATCAATTCAAATACACACTGGACAAGTCGGTTGCAATAAACCTTGGACTCATCCCGCCTCTTCAGAGACAAAACTCAATTGAACTTGAAGTTTCTATCAAGCCAGTGTCAAATAACCCTAAAAAAAACATTAAAATGCTACTATAATAAATCATTATGTAGTAGTGCTTTCCAAGAATACAAAGCTGAAATCATATGACCTTTAAAAATCCGGAAGATCATCAAAGCAGCACAGGGTCATGTCAGCCTTATGAATTAACCAGAAACTCTGTTCCAAACCTGCATCTGTAGAAGATTTCAGAATATGTAAGTTCAAGCTAAATCAGCATTTACTGGCAAAAGACTAACACATGGATCACTTTCAATGGATTTGAAAGTCGGGCCAGTGTCCAATGTTCTGGCTTTCATTTAAATGACAAAAGGCATCTTTAAACACCTGAGTTAAAGTGCCCCTATTATGGGTTATGAAAGGTTCATATTTTGGTTTTGGGAGTCCCCAACAACAGGTTGACATGCATGCAAGGTCAAAAAACACTTTCATTGTCTTATGATATGCATTTATTTTTACCTTACTTGCTCAAAGACTCCCAAACCATTCGCTCAACGATTAATTTTTCCAAACTCCTCCTTTGTGTGACGCTAATCTACGGTGATTGGTCCGATTGGTCTCATTTTAATTTCATCATGCCTGTAATGCCTGATAAAGCAGTGTTTCTGAGCACAGTGCTGCTTTGTGTACAGCCTTTACCGGGGGAACAGCTTTTTTTTCAGCTCCAAAAGCGGCACCTATTGGCAAAGAACTAATCAGCATTTTCATTCAGACCAAGTTTTCAAGTTTTCCCGGGTCTGCGCGCGCAACATGTGGGCGGACAATATGCTAATGTTTCATGATGACGTCAACATGAAACGGCTTGGGATTAGAAAACATTTTAAAAACAACTTGTTTCAATGATTCAGAGTCAACTCTTTCTTATGAGAGACAATAACTTTATACACAGTGCACTTTCAGATTTAAAACTTTGCAGGATGTTTTCATTCACTTAGAGCTGTGTTACACACTGCATAAAAGGTAATTTTCAAAAATCCATAATAGGGGCACTTTTATGGTCTGTTTATGCTGGTCTGTTCCTGCTCATAACACACAATGCCGGATAAAAACCAGACTAAATTATGCCTTCTCTGACCCACCTCAGCCCCTATATGATAGTATAGGCTATAGTTTTAATTGCTGTGTAAAGCATTTTTGCCACCACTGAGCAGCAATAAACAGTCAGTGGAAAGACAGCTAAATTACACTTCAGAAGCACTTCTCTGCCATCATTGTAGTGTAAATTATGCAACAACAACAAAAATAAATAAAAAAGGCTGATTCCACCTGTTGTTTTTGAGACCACAGCCACCTCTCAGTATTTTATCTCAGGCCTCTGGAGTGGAGAATTTATGCAATGAAATATAAAAGGCTAATTGTCATGCAGTGTCATCACAAAAACTGTTTAGGCCATGCAGATGGTCAATACTAGCTCAAGGCAAACAGTGAGAGCCTCGCAGACAATTGCAATGTCTAAGGCATAGTTTTAAACATTCTGTTCTCTGAAGTCCCTGTACAACCATGACCTTTCATTTTCTCTTTCAAGCTCCTGCTTCAAACTCATATTTGCATTACTTTTTATCTCCCACACATTGATGTACTCTATAATTCTAAAGCTATCCATGCCACTCTTAAAAAAAATAATAAAAAAAAAAAAAAATAGAATCAATCTATTGTTTTGGAATCAAAAGGCGAAAGGTTAACAATGCACAGTGACACAACATACAGATAGGAATTCAATTCTATGCACTAATACATAGTGCTACAAAGTTGGGTGAAAAAATAACATGGATTAAAAAAAATCAAATTAGGCCAATGGAAGATATAAAGGTTAAGCTCTATATTCACATTACATCAGAATATGAATGCAAGCTCTGTATTGTAGCTGTGACATTAACAAATAAATTCATGATTCATCAGAGGAAAAAGGCACCCCTCTGTTTGAAGAATGCCATAACACTCATTCATATGACACAATACATACTCTTTAATTTGTCTGGACCACTATTGATTTATGAAATGAAAATAAATAAATAAATAAATAAATAAATCTGTTAGAGACGAAAAAGGACTATGAGCAGTAAAGCATCAGCTAATTGTTTTTTACTTCCCTGGATAGCATTACTGTATGCTTTAGTAAAATTTGGGTTTAAAACTCTCACAAGGGACAAAGCTCTGTTTTAGGACCTCACATCATTATCATGCTATTTCCATATCATTTTCATCTGATGAAATGATACAATGCAAATAATGCTCTCACGCACTACATTTTGCATGTTTGGCTTTGTTTGTTTCTTTTCTTCCTCTGAATTCATTTTCTCGTATGTCCCATTTTAATCGCCAAATAGGAAATATCCAGGAATAGCTTACTTCTCTAAGAAATTAATCCCATGTGCTAGATTCCCACATGACTGCCTACTTTCCAAACTGACATCTGTGTGTATGTGGCTATTACTTACTCAGTCTGCTAAATTGTGCTTATTTGCTGAGTAATTCCACTTGTAGGGTTGTAACACCTCTGGTTGAGTGTGTGGGTGATAGTGAGCCGCTCTAGTGATCAGTGTGCAGCAATTCAGCTGCATACTATCCCAAAGACACCATACAGAACAGACTATAGTTTACAGACTTGATCCAAATATGTCTGGATGAGTTTTAGAACCATGAGAAATGAAGACCAGTTCAATTATTGTTAAAACCAGACTGTCGAACATTTAGCATAAAATGCATTTATAAAAACAAATGAATACCGTTACAACTTTATTTAATATAGGCTAATCATACAGAAATACCTTTTTGAGAGTATTTCTGATGTCAAGCAATAACTCCAGCTCTGGACATAACAGAATAGATAGATACATGTTATACATTACAAATGGACTCCATGCTCCACTGGTGCATTAAATATCAAGTACCTGCAACTGCAATACTTTTATTTCAGATACTGCAGCAGTTGAAAATGTGCTACCATAAAAATATTAATATATACAGCAAGGAAGTGTAACGGCGGTCTGTGGGAAAGTTTTTCTTCATGAAATAACGGCCTTTTAAACATAATTTAATGACGTTTTAACAACGTTATTACAATTTCATTATTGGAGTTCACAGGTTAATCCTTTTTAATCACATGCTTTGGCTCGTGCACTTGATACAATTGAATGGTTCGATAAACGTATGATTGTGAATCACCTATGGAAAACCATGATCATCGAACACTCCCAGAGGCTAAACAATGAGGCGTGATTGACTAGCTAACACATTTAATCCTTTCGTATCCATGCGGAGAGACAGAAACTGAATATTTGTCAGCAGTTTGTCCAGACGCAATGTGATGTTCAACTCGCGTATTTGGCGCCTCTGGCACAGTTAACTAACCGTCGGACTATCGAAAACAAATGTACAAAAAATAACGTTTTATATTTTGTCGAGGTACCGTCCGGAACGGAAATCGCTCGATCAGCATACTGTTACTATGGTTACCTCCTCAGAAAAACGCTGCAACTTTTGTGGTTATTGAAACATACTAAAGCACCTTTAAACACAGTACTTACATGTAAAATACTTACATATAATTTTGGCTATCTGTTGGGGGAGGCTGGAGCCATCCCCGCTAATTGGCACACTTGCGCCTGTAACGTTAACGGATAGGCTTCCCTCAAACGCTCCTCTGATTACGCACGCGTTTTTGGCACTAGCTCTCCAATATTTTTATATGTTAATATAAATATACACATGACTTAAAGTACGACACACATTATGACCGAGTTTTTCCCCCTCTAAATGTTACAACTTACTTATATTAAACAAACGCCATCATCTTACCGTAGTGGACCGCGCCGGCAGCTCCATCAGCTTGTGTGCACTCACTGCGCTGTAATTCCACGGGGCGAGAGTGTCCGCGCTCACCGCGGTGCTGTTAGGTGCTTGAGTGGGGTTCCCATGCTGAGCGAGCGCGAAGCGTTCATAGCTGCGCAGGGAGAGGGGCTCAGACTTGGTACGCAAAAAGAGTTTGCTTAAACCTGAGAAACAGCATTACTTGCCTCTCTGTCTGCACCCTAGAGCTGAGCTGTCAACTGCGCCCAACATGTGTGTGTGATGAGACAGTGAGACTGTCAATGCCAGTAACCATGTGCCTGTTCCAGCATGCATGAGGAAGGATGCTCAGTTAAGCTCAACTCAATCATCCAACATACAGCCCAACAGCCCTATGCTTAGCCCTTCATAATCACACAAAGTGTAAGCCTCAAGTGCCTGTTTGCCCCATATGTGTAGGCTATATGTGCCAGCAGGACGTTCATATAAATAAATTGCACATGCTCAGTCTTCAGTCCTTCCCTGCTCTCTCTCTCGTTCTCAAACCACCCATCCTGTTCAGATTCAGAAGCAGCTTTAATTAACAGCCAGTCAGCAGCACAGACACACTTATAAAATGCCGATTAAGTGTTTGAACCCCAGAGATGACAATTAAAATGTTATGAACAACCACTGCTTATAGCATTTACACAAACATAAAATACAATCTATTTTCTACAGTACGAATTAAAATTGTAATAATACACGGTTACATATATTATATTATATTATATTACAATTTTTAAGGTGCCCTTTGTTACAGTGTAATTATACATTTAAGCAGGGCCGGCGCTAGCTATAGTTAGAGCAGGCGGTTGTTTATGGCCTCGGGCTTTGAGGAGGGCCCTCCATAACCGTAGCATCCCCCATACGCCAGTCCACCAGTCAAGACGGGCAGAAATACTAGCCTCATTGTTAATTGGATATAGTTGAATTGTCACTCATCTGCAATTAAACCAATTAATGTTGCAGTTTCAAAGCGGGTCCCGCCTTCTGAATGTTTGCGTAACAAACGCATCCTTCAGGTGCTGCGAACTGTGCGAAGCAAACAGGCACGCAAAGAAGTAGGCTACAGCTCCTAATGCAGGTGTGTGAGTTGTCTTCATCTATTTTAGAGTGATTGCAATGGAATTGCATTTCTGGAAAGATCATTCACCGCTTTATTACGAGTTTAAAAGAGCGCGAGCGCCGCTGACGCGCCCAGACGCGACGCTTTGAATTTGCGCGTACAATGAATGACATCGCGTCGGGAGCTGACTAGCAAAATAGCTACAAAAGTAAAAGCAGAGAAGTTTGTGTTCAAAGTAGAGACCTGCGCGGGACGAATTTTTCAGTACCGCGGCCGCAGAAAATTATCTTATCTGGGCCCGCTCCCGCCCGCAAAAGCCTGCATAAAAGTAATCTATATAGATTTTTTTTCAGCACATCAAAGAAATGTACATTAAATGGTGCTGTAACATCTCCTAAGATCCACAACATCCCAGCATAAATGCTCCAGATAAAATATTTGTTATTTAGGCTAAGCATCAACATTCACAAACCACTGTTATTTTTAACAGAAAAGCAAGCATGGGCTGCTGCGTGCATGGTTTGGCATGGCAGAATGCGAGCAGCGCTTCCTTTATCATTAAAAGCTGACATCTCAGTTCATGCGATCTCATACAGCTCTGTTATAACACAGTTTTGCTTTTGTGCAAAACATCAATAACAATTTATATGTTTTAGACATTTTATGTGTAAATAATTTCTATTTTGCGGGAGTCCCGCGGTATGGAGGGGAGTGCAGGTCTCTAGTTCAAAGCTAAAAAGCAAACACACTAGAACATTTTTTATTTTTGAAATAAAGGATCTCTGATGTGTCTATCTTCTAAATTCTGCTGATGATTACATTATAGGCTAAGTGTTATGTTAGAGCAGTAATTTCAGTTTCAACTAACTAGAAAATAACTTTTTCTGTTTACTAGCGATCGAGTCTTCTACTTGATTTGTGTATAGCCTATATATCATAACAATGCAATACATTATCATATTATTGATATTAATAATATGACAATAAGCTATCTGTAGTAGTTAATATTGATCAAATGGGAGAGGGAAATCCTGCCCATACCCAGCTAGGAAAAAAAAAAGATAAAATGTAAATTTACTGAAGTGGTATTCTGGAACTGTGAATAAATTGAATAAAACAGCAAAATAATAATAACAACAACAATAACAATATCATTAAAAATAGTGATGTGTAAAAATACGCTAAATGATAAATGATAGTAAAAATTATGCAACATTTAAAATGAAATGTTATATAGCCTAAATAAAACATGATCCAACATGAATTTTGCCTAGGGCCTCCTAATGTCTAGAACCAGCCCTGCATTTAAGTACTGAGTATAATTAACTACATGTACTTACTATATGGTTAGGATTTAGGATTAGGGTTTGGCTTAGGGTTACTTGCATGTAATTATGCATAATTTACTGGTATTACAATAGTAAGTATATGTAGCTAACATGCAATAAGGACACCTTAAAAAGTTTTACCATTTATTTTAAATTATATATTGTGTAAGTACATGACTATGTGAACATTTTTAAAAATTGTAATACATTTTGATGCTACAAATACATTATATTATATTATATTATATTATATTATATTATATACATTGTGTATGTACATGACCATCTGAACCAATTCAATGCATTTTAATGGGTAGTAATTTGAGCATTTTTAGAGGAAGTACATCAATATGGGTCATGAATTACTAACAAAGAGCAGCTTTGTTATTCTGGGGGGCGGGGG
>NW_015546034.1:271765-271912 GCF_001515605.1 Sinocyclocheilus anshuiensis | reverse complement strand
AATGCACTGCATTTGAAAATGATTCTGGAGTGCCATGGTGAAGTAATATGATAAAGATGAAAACCGGCAAGACATAAGATTGTCAACAATCACATGTAGACTCACTGAATATGAGAAACAATGTTTTTTTTTCTTTCTTTTTTCCTG
>NW_015546034.1:251837-271692 GCF_001515605.1 Sinocyclocheilus anshuiensis | reverse complement strand
CCATAGATGGAAATGGTGCATCCGAAACGCTATGTTTGAGAAGTCATCAACTCAGTCTAAGGTTTATAATGCTGGAGTGGCTAGCAGTAAATCTGTAGCTGAGGGGGCAAACATCCAGCTCTCAATCGAGAGGGAGCTCGACCTACAGCATGTTCCAAGGGAGGAACAGCTAGCAGTTATTTAGCTGAGGGAGCACTACCACAAGAACAGCCCATGGTCCGAGGAATCCAACTCCTCAGAGAGAATTAAATGCTCGAAGTACCAGTGAAATTTCACGAGCTATCACAGCAAAGACTAATACTGTATGTTGTTGAATATAACACTTTATTTAGACATTTCTGGCATATACAAGCATATATAAATAGACTTGTAGTTAAATATATACATTTTATATTTTTATTGATATATATCGCTTGTATAAGCATATATAAATATTCCATTCTATTCTATTCTATTCTATTCTATTCTATTAGTGCTGTCAAATGATTAATCGCAATTAATTGCATCCAAAATAAGTTTTTGTTTGCATAATATGTGTGTACTGTGTATATTTATTATGTATATATAAATACACACACATACATTATATATATATATATATATATATATATATATATATGTATATATGTATATTTATTTATTTATTTAGAAATGGACCGTACTCACACACCATGGTTCCCGTGTCGGAGCCCCGTCCGAAGAAGTCTCTGGTCTGGACCATCAGTAAGGTGGTCACTATGAAGCCATAGAACCAACCAAACATCATAGGTCCAGCATAGGAGACTGTAATGCAGGAAATTCCCACCTAACCTCGGTCAGGTGGAGAGATGGTGGTTACAGGGGAATTAGGAAGGGGAAGATAAGGGCAGATGTAAGACCCCCAAAGGAAATGAGTAGATACTGAGGTATCACTCTGATCCGAACAAAGTGCTGACGCCAGAGCGAGATGTCAAGGAGGGAGTCTTAAAAGAGGACGTCTCATCCATAGAGAGATAGTTGGCCAGCGTCTCTCTATAGGGGCATCTTGGCAAGCTAATGAGACTAATTAAAATTTTAAAAGTAGTCGCAACTATTTTCATGTTTTCTCAAGCAAAGTACATTTTGAAAATCCACTAAAAACATATCTTCGCACATTTTTGGCATAGACAAGAGTATGTTGAGGGCATGCTTCAAATGGAAATCATATAATTAATAAACTAATTTCAGTGACAAAATGAACACAAAACATTTGCTCTAATAATATTATTGCATATTCTATCTTTACATTTTAATAAATCTTTTAAATCTTTTAACATTAGATTTTAATTAGTGGTTTATATGGGTGCAGAAAAGGTATTCATGCTCTTTAGTTGGCATACACAATATTTTTTTAATGTCAGTTTTTGCTCTTTTTACATAGGATGAAATCAATGGAATTTAGGATCAAATCCGATTGTATGTGGGTTTTATAAATTAGGCCTCTGGGCCCTAAAAATAGATAAACAAAGTAAGAAATTGTGATACAAAAAAATAGAAAATATGAGAATAGTGTGAATAGTGAATAACAATGAGACTACAGTAGGTGCCATTCATTACTACTTTTATTGGCAGTTAGCACCCTCTCTCTCTTTCTCTGTCAGTCTCTTTCTTTTGAACAAATTCAAAGATTAATGGCAGTGAGCATGCCTGCCTTGCACTTTAGCTACACAATCACACTCCTGCTGGGTTTGTCTCCATCACTGAGTGAGCTTTGCACAATGCAGAGAGTCACTGGAGTGTCTGAAGCCACAGCACCAGATGTTCAGTTCAATTCAATTCAAGTTTATTTGTACAGCGCTTTTCATGATACAAATCATTGCAAAGCAACTTTACAGCAAATTCTGCGAATGTACATATGGCAGAAATGCACGGAAAAATCAATTAAAGATGTAATCAAACAGACGATGAACACTATTAACAGCAATTATTATATGATGCAATCAAACTTATAGCAACATGTGGTAGTTCTGTATGTTGTTTCAGGGTTCTTTCAATGCAAAAGCAAAACAAACAAACAAAAAGTTTATTTATAGTGTGTGTGTACGTGTGTGTGTGTGTGTGTGTGTGTGTGTGTGTGTTTGTGTGTAGGTTAATATATTCTACAGTATTTTGTGAATTAAATTAATACTTTTATTTAGCAAGGATGCGATAAATTGATCACAAGTGACAGCAAAGACGTTACAAAAGATTGCTATTTTAAATAAATGCTGTACTTTACTTTCTATTCATCAACGAATCACAACAAAATGTATGGTTTCTACAAAAATATTAAGCAGAACAAATGTAGAACAAAATGTAGAACAAAATATATATGTAAATCATTATGTATTATATAAATATATATACATTTTTTTTTTAAAGTAATGGGTTGAATATGTTGATCAATGACTTTCGGTTTCCGCTTTTCTGATTACTTTGAATGTTTAATATATTTTGCTATAGTTAACCCCTGCTTTAATTCTATTTTCCATCCTCTGTAAAGGGAAAGTTTTGTTGTCCGATTTAAGTGAATTTTAGAATGACTCCGTCAAATGCAAAACCCTTTCATCACTTTGACGGGTGACGCAGATACAGCTGTTATTTTCATCATGTGAATCAATGTCTATGCACATAGCCAGTTTTCTCTCACTGAGTCATCACTGCATTGCATTCATCTTTTCTTGCGTCATCCACTCATATTTGAGAATGAAGCCAGGAATTGGGCAAGTGGTCAAATAATCACGCCTCGGAATTGTGTTTTCTATTGACTTCATTCTGTGTTGCTGGATTTCCTGAAGACATGCAAGACAAATGTGGACTTAAGTCATGTCAGAGAGCATCAGCGTTGAGGTCTGCTGTGATTAGAAGCCTACTCTGAATCGCCTGGATTTACACTGATGGAAGGATTACCATGAAAACAGGGAGATGGGATTTTTCAAAGTACATAAATCCCACAATAATCCCATCCCACAGCGTTCCCTCCCACATCCAAACACAGAAGTACACACACAGGTACAGCTCCGCATCCCTTTTCACAAACGGTCGCATGAGCAAACAGCACTGGGTGAGATAATGTGTGCAGACATGGAGTAAAGAGGGAGTTTGAGGAAATGAAAAACTGCGAGAGGAAGAGGAAGACAAACCCAGAGAATCAGTCAAAGGTGTTAGAGGCAGCACCAGGTGAGACAGCAAAGGGAAAGAAATGGCAAAATGTGAGGAAAATCACTTAAATGGAAATCTATCCTGAGATATCTATTTCAAAGTAGGCTATACCATGGATTTCTGAAGCATGCAAAGAAGTTAAAAATATACATGCACATTATAAAACAATTGTAAGAGAAAAACTATTTCTAAAATCACAGAAATAAAGCTACAAAACAAGGTCATGCAACTAGGCATAGGGCGATATAAAAAAAACTAGATTTTTTGAACTTGTTCAATACTTCAACCAGTTTCTGTCGATTGGATTCAAATAAGGAAATTAAAAATATAGTAAAGATATAATTAATAATTGTACAAATAATATTGAGCAAGTTATGCTTTCACAATGATGATAAAATACTTATAATTTTCATTTATAGAGACCATTTTAACAATAATAAACAATGAAAAAAATACAAAACCCAATGGCAACAACAATTACAACCAATATTTCCCTATATATTCTGTACTACAGTACTTAAAGTTTCACCCAAAATGAAAATTAGCCCTCACCCCATAGGCAGAGGGTGAACCAACTCCAGGGCAAGGCTAAAAGCAGCCAAATCTATTAACAACAAACATCATAAACCCGTCTTTTTAGGCAAGAACCAGACATGGGTGCATGTTGGCTAATAAAATATGTTTAATGGGACTGAATTTGTATTTAACGTGATTACAATTTAATAAAAAACATTAGCAATTGGTAATTATAAAACGTTTCCTTTCCAAGGTTATTCAAACAGCGAATAATTATACAGAAAGTGACATTATCACAAACTTTGATCAATCGCGAGTTTAAGCACTCTCAAAAAAAAAAAAAAAAACTATCGTTAGAATCACTTAAGCTGTCTAAACTTAAGCTGTCTATACTGTGAAATGATCTGTCTGTGCGTCCGGAATTCAGTCAGCGAACGCACGCGCACTCAAAACTGATGAGTTTCAGCGATAACTCATCTGAATGCCTCTGATTGGCCATTGCATTCCTAAGCTCAACAGAATCATGTGTGTTTGGTTATAATGCGCAACACTGTAAAAACGCCTAAAATGAAATACGGTGCAACATGAGCAGATCTTAATTTAATGCCGCAATCGACACTTTCTATTCATTTTAATTTTGTTAGCAACAGTCGTAATAGATTTAATTTGTTTGTGCAGGGGCATTTTTGTCCAATTTAGTGGCATTTTTGCCCCAACTCGCTGTGTGGCCTTCCCCAGCCTTACACACGCTCCGCCTATGCCTCACCCTAAAGGCATCCTAGATGTATATGACTTTCTTCTTTCAGACAAATCCAATCGGAGTTATATTAAAAATCATCCTTGCTCTTCCAATCTATATAATGTTATTTTTAACAGTCCAAAAGTAGTCAAATAAAGTGCATCCATCCATAATAAAACGTGCCTCACACGGCTCAGGGGGTTGAATGAAGGCCTCTTGTAGCGAATCAATGCATTTTTGTAAGAAAAATATCCATATTTAAAACGTTATAAACACTTTCTCTCACTTCCGCTAACTGTCATACGTGCAAGCCGCTCCGGGCGGATGACGTAGGACGTATGCGCTATGGCTAATTTTCATTTTTGGGTGAACGAACCCTTTAATGACACGCTCGTCAGAACACATACAGGCCAAAAAAAGCATTATTTATTAAAATAATTGCAATAGTCAGAGTTCAGCTTAATTTTATATTGCCAGAAGAAATATCAACAAATTGTGAATATTCAGTCTATCTCACAACTAGTTTTCAATTACTGTCATTCCTGTACTTGCAGTTTTGTACCAATCATTTTCTTTCTAAATCAGCTATATTCATGACATTATAGTTTCCAGACAGTAAGTTCTCATCAGCAAGCAGCAGTGCTTTATGGGAAACTTGACTCATCTGAGGGAACATCCATCATAACAGAGCCACTTGTTATGAATCACTACTGCAAACATTACCACAGAGTTTATGTGGGATGCGGTCCACACCACACTGCTGATTATTACCTCTCTGACTGCCACTTTCCATGTGACAAATCAATACATGGGAAACACTATTGATCAGGAAGTTACATTCCAGTGTATTCATGACCTGAGAGAACCAGGTAAGATGTGCTTCTCATTGAACTGCGAAATAGGTGAGAGGTCTTGGAAAATAGACTTCATTTTCTGTTGTTTTCTGAAATCGCTATTGAAATCACTCATCTGATAGTCGGCCACGGCTGATGAGAGTCTCTCACACTCCAGTGTACACATATGCAGGCAGAGATGTAACCATAGTGATATGCATCTTTGCTCAAGACCACACACTCAAACAAGACATGACATCTGACCATAGTTTGTCTTTAAAAAAGTGACAAAAGCAAATCCATGTGTAAAAATGGTCTCTCATAAATACTGTACTTTTAGTTTATTTCACACAAAGTAACTTTAAAACCAAGCATCTTTCTGCTTTTTTAATCTCATAATTCTATGAGGTTCTATGAGTTTATGTATCGCAATTCTGACTATTTTACTTGCATTCCTGAGAAAAGAATTATGAAAAAAAACTCAGAATTGCCATATTAGAACTACATTTTGAGACGTAAACTTGGAATTGGGAGAAAAAAGTCTTTATATCTTTTGTGTACATAGAAAAAGTCTTAGATCTTTGAGTTCAGCTCAAATATCAGCTTTATAATTTTGTTCAGTGTATATATTCCAGGGTGGAAAAAGGCTTAAAAAGGCTTTTATATAATACATGAGGCTCAAATGAAATTGTGTGCATTTCGCCTGGGAAAATGCACAGAGAAAACAAAACAAAAAAAAACTAATGATGGCTTGTCCTTTAAAAATCTTCATAATAAAGAAAAAAATAAAACAACACATATTGATAGATTGTTAATAAAACATTTCTCGTTAAGGCTCAACACTGAATGAGTCAATTTGCACATCCTTGGAGAGGCTGAGAATTCTAACAAAGAACATTTACTCTACATCTATGAATGACAGGATGAATGAACTCGCATGAACGCAAGTAACTTCATTGAATCATTTCTTTGTGAAAGGAAACAATGGTCTGAACTGAATGATTTAACAAGAGTGCACTATTAAAAAGCACTGAGAAACCCCATTAACAGTGCATCTCACAGGTGATGCAGGCCATGCACCATGTCTAAAAGCCTCTGTGATCATACACTCTTACGGCATCAAAAGAATTGACCACATGACCTTCAAACACAGAAGCCAGATCGTATCCATCATCAGCTTTAGCCTCAAAATAAATAGCTTTAAGGATTTACGGTTCTGTAGCATCCACAATAAAGACTTATATAGCCTCACTGCAACATAATGATAAACTGATGTGCATAAAACATACACAACATACAGTGCAAAACTGTATGGTTTTGCTCTTGAAATAAGCAAAACCATTTAAACAGCAAAAACTAAACTAAAATGCCAGTGGGTTCGAGAAAAATGACTTAAGAAGCCTAAATAGTAAATATTAGTCATTATAATACTGAGTGTAATTTAATTTGATGTTAAAATATGTTCTCTAATCTCAGTACTGTTTGTTTTTGGGCAGGTTTTGCAGTCAGTCATGCCATCTCTCAGCTACGAGTGAAATGCAAGGCTGCGGTCTTAAGTTTGCAGTTCCCCCGCGAACAGCAGCCCTTCACCGGCTCAGATTTCGGCGACACACCAGCACGAGAATTAGCACTATTTCGGTAAAAAGCGATTACAGAGAACGGTTGAATACACTTAAATTAAAATGCTACTTTTAAATGTGCCTTTTTTATTTCTAAAATGCTTGTTAAACGAGTTTAAATGTATGTAGTATGCTGTATTCACCCAAATAAATTCAATTTGTCTTGTATTTTGTTCATGGGTGTTCTTGCTTAATAATAAATGTTCATCTTTTGATTATTGCTGTTGCCTAGTAATTCTGTGTGCGGTTTTTAATTTCCAGCCCATTTTAAGCCAGCAATATAATAATTTTTAAACAATATATAACTTAAATTAAATAATCCAGCATGGTGGGTAAAAACGTTTAACCCAACCAGCTGGGCCAAAATAACCCAGCATGTGTTCTGTCCTATTTATATATACATAATAAATATACACAGCACACACACATATATGTAAACAACTTTTATTTTAGATGCGATTAATAAATTTGACAGCACTAATATATATATATATATATATATATATATATACACACAGTAGATATATAGATTGATCTGAAGAATGAATGCTGTACCAGATGCAGGTAACCACGATCACTCAGTCAATCTCTCTCTCATAATACTCTACCATACATAATTCACTGCTTTTACTACAGTAATGCAATAAGCTTTTAATGAAGCAACTCAAATGTTCCTTCATTACTAGTTCTAAAGTGACGTTTTTGAATTAAGGACGGAGGCTTGGGCTCTGCTGTTAAACTGTCAACTTTAGATTTGAATCCGTGGTGGAAGGAAGTAGTTCTGCACAAAAGAGGGCTTTTAAAGCCACTCTTACACCTACTCGTGTGATATTGCTTATATATATAGATATATATATATAGTAATATATATTTCATTTAGCAGACGCTTTTATCCAAAGGACAATGGAAGCAATCAAAACCAACAAAAGAAGTTGCAAGTGCTATAACAAGTCTCAGTTAACGCAGTACACGTAGCAAGGTTTTTTTTATTATATAATAAATAAATAGAAAACAGATAGATAGAGCAAGCTAGTGTTAGAGGCCTTTTTGCTTTTTGTTAATTGTATAATAAATAAAAACAGAACAAATAGACAGAATACAAAAAAGAATAGAGAAGCTAGTGTTTTTTTAAGAAAACAAGCAGTTAGTAAATGCAAGTCTAAAAGGGGCAAGTCTTTTTTAAAGAATAGAATTAGAATAGAGAGTGCTAGAGTTAGAGGGTCAAATAAAGATGGAAGATATGTGTTTTTAGCCGATTCTTGAAGATGGCTAAGGGCTCAGCTGCTCGGACTGAGTTGTGCAGGTCATTCCACCAGGAAGGAACATTTAATTTAAAAGTCTGTGAAAGTGATTTTGTGCCTCTTTGGGATGGCACAATAAAGCGACGCTCACTTGCAGAACGCAAGCTTCTAGAGGGAACATAAGTCTGAAGTCATGAATTTGGGTAAAGAGGTGCAGAGCCAGTGGTGGTTTTATAGGCAAACATCAATGCCTTGAATTTTATGCGAGCAGCTATAGATAGCCAGTGCAAATTGATAAACAGAGGTGTGAGGTGCATTCTTTTCGGCTCATTAAAAATTAATCTTGCTGCCGCGTTCTGGATTAATTGTAAAGGTTTGATAGAACTGGCTGGAAGACCTGCCAAGAGAGCATTGCAATGAGTTGTGAAGGAGTTGTGAAGCATGTTCCAAAAGAAAGGGCCTGATCTTCTTGATGTTGAATAAAGCAAATCTGCAGGACTGGGCAGTTTTAGCAATGTGGTCTGAGAAAGTCAGCTGATCATCAATCATAACTCCAAGGTTTCTGGCTGTTTTTGAAGGAGTGATGGTTGATGTGCCTAACTGGATGGTGAAATTTAATGAAAAAAAAATCCATCTAGTTACAGATGTCTTAACTTACAGACAGAGAAAAGGGTTTGGAATGGACTGCCAAAAAAACCCCCCAAAAAACTTCCCTCTAGTCTTGTTAATTACTGTTGCAATGTTTAATAATAGGAATTAAAATAAAATCACTCTAGGGTAGTCGTTAATGACTTTAATATCCCCATTTATTGTGGAAAAATACAGTTGTATAAACGATGATTTCCTTTTATATTTTTCCTTAGCGCTTAATAGGAGAGAGAATGTCTACATACTGAGGAAACACTGAATATATAATTTTTGATTATATCTTTTTACATTCTCTTCAATCTCCTCTGGTGATCAGATAAAGATCATATACAGGTTCACTGGGCCTTACCACACACTATTATTGTGATATGTACGATGTGTCATGTTCAACTGAAGGATTGGTTATACAAAAGCGGCGTTCAGAAACCAAATGAAAGTGTAAAGCAGGTGGATAGTGATCCGTCTTTCCTGGTTCAGGCATCTCAGCAGTGAACTGACAGGAGGCTGACACCTTTCTAGACAGAAGACGCTCACAGCTGATTGAGGTGTGTGGAGTAGCATTGATAGAAAGTACAAAGACAGCTCATCTAACTCCTTTAAAATGCTCAGGATGGCATCTTAAATGGCCTTAAATGAACTGGCAGAAAGCAGATGGGCCCTATATGATTCTCAAACCCCAGGAATTATGAGCTTACCAGGCAGGATATTGGCAGTTCTCTAGCAGACGCTGTCAATAGTCAGGCCACCCTCCCCTTCCAATCTCCAATCACTTTCATCAACAATCATGAGCTCATAGCCTACAGGCTCACATCCATAACACTCAACTTAATTAAATAACAATCAGGGTCACTGGAAAATTAGGAATTTTGAACTTTGTAAGGTCAATGTGACTCTCACTAAAAGTTCAAATGAGGCATTTCTCAAAACACTCTTCTTTCATTCTTACTGTAATTCTTATTTACCTATGA
Organism: Sinocyclocheilus anshuiensis; assembly: GCF_001515605.1. Classification (NCBI taxonomy): domain Eukaryota; kingdom Metazoa; phylum Chordata; class Actinopteri; order Cypriniformes; family Cyprinidae; genus Sinocyclocheilus; species Sinocyclocheilus anshuiensis. Next base: position 261,969 of record NW_015546034.1, on the reverse strand, counting down.
AACTATTTAATATTTAACAATTAAATAATTAGAATAAAAAGAAAAAAGGGTATTTCGATTCTCAAACTGCTAAGTTAAAGAAAACAAAGTCAAAATCATGTTAATTTTAAGACTGCATAAAACAGTGAATGACAAAATGAATTAAGCAAATTTCCTATTTAGTGACTTCACTGTTAAACAACCTTCTAAGTTGCCGAAATCACTTTTTAATTGTTATAAACTGTTTGTCTGCATAGTGTACCAAAGTAAGCTGATCTAAATCCTTAGTTTCAAGCATCCTCCCCTTCACTTTGTTATTGTAAAAGACTTTAATAACTGTAAAAAAAAATGATAGTGATTTTAACAGTAAACGACTGTCTGAATCTTTAAAATGATTTTAACAGTAAACCTATTAATGGTTAATGGTAAGTTTCCTTACTATATACGGTGAAAAACTGTAATGGACATTTCATGTAATTTTATGGTAAAATACAGTTTTTGGAAGTGAAAAAGAATGTATAATTTACAGTGAAAAAACGTAAATTGGCATTCCAAGAATTCCCTGTTACATTTCACATTTGATGTTTATTCATCGATATAGCCTAACAGTTTCTTCTTGGTTCCCTTTCGATCTTTCGAACGTTCGCTGACTCTGCAAGAAGCTGACGAAAGAAGACAGAAAGAAGCTCAATCCGCTCGCCGCTGTCGAAGAGCCCCCGGCAGAGGACAAGTCTCTCCTGCGGCCATTCGGCGCTTTCTAAAAAAGCAAATTTCCAGCGCACGTTGTTGCAAATGTCGCGCCGCTCGTGCAAGGGCTCCTGTGTGTCGCCTGCCTGGGCAGCGCCCACGCAGAGGCTGCGCTCGCTGACGGCTCATGTTCTTGTTGCGAGAATATGAGTTTGTCCAGTCTTTGCTCGCATATCGCCTTCTTCACTGAAGGTGGTACTTCCGGCTCTGCTCTCCCGTTTCCTTTCTCTCCTAAGAGGAAGAAACAGCAGAGCAGTGGCTCTCTCTCAACGGGTGTGAGCGGTGTCACGTCGGCCCAGCACCCGCGTGCCCCCTCTCCCCGCTCCACCTCGTCGCGCCAGTGTGCTTCACACAAGAGGATCAACACCCCTCCTCTGCAGCGAGCGGCTTGGTTTCCTTTGGCGCCTCCGAGGAAGAGATTGCCGTCGACGACTCAATGTCCTTGACGGCATCAGACGCTGAAGAATGGTGCGCTTCCGGCGAGGAGCCCGAAGCCCTCCCTTCTTCCCAACCATCGCGGCCGAAACCGGACACTGAGCTGATCCGTGTTCTCTCCAAGGCAGTGGAGGATCTGGGTCTTGAGTAGTCGGCTCCGGATGAGCCCGCCCATGGCCCTTTAGACGAGTGGTTCCTGCCGGTTCTTGACGCCGTCAACCGCCTTCCCGTCAGCGTCAGTTCACGAAGAACTATCCAAGACCTGGCGCACCACCTATTCGGCCCAAGTTAGCTCCTCAACTTCAGCAGCTCTCACCACCATTGACGCCGCTGAGGAAAAAGGCTATAGCAAGCTCTAGAGGAGGTGGTAGCTACTCACTTGTGTCCGCCGTCCACCCTGGGATTAAAGGCCCATGCAGCACATCCATCGAAGCCCTGCAGGACCACTTCTGCTCTGGCCAACAGGGCGTATGCAGCGGCCGGTCAGGCCGGATCGACGCTGCATACGATGGCAGTCCTACAAGTGTTTCAGGCCAAACTTCTCCATGATATGGACTAGTCTGGCCAACATCAGGATGCTTTCAAAGAGCTGTGCACAGCGACTGATCTGGCTCTGCGCAATACGAAAGCCACAGCTCAGGCTATCGGCAAGACAATGGCCAGCCTTGTGGTGCTGGAGCACCACCTTTGGCTGAACCTCACTGAAATAAGGGACGCTGAGAAGATGGCGTTCCTTGATTCTCCGGTCTCGCCGAAGGACCTCTTTGGCCCCGCTGTGGACGGGTTTGCACAGCGCTTCTCAGAGGCTCAGAAGACGTCGCAAGTGCTGCATCACTTCAAGGCCTGGGCAGCCATACCGGGCGTGTCAAGCTGGGTTCTAAAAACAATTCAACGAAGCTACTTGCTTCAGTTTACTCGCAGGCCACCTCGTTTCAGAGGTATCATTCACATTTTGGTTCAGGACAACGAACAAGTTCTCCGACACGAAGTGCAAACACTGCTTACAAAAGGTGCTATAGAAATAGTACCTCCAGCGAACAGTGAGTCAGGCTTTTACAGCCGCTACTTCCTCGTTCCCAAAAAAGATGGCGGGCTGAGACCAATTCTGCATCTCAGACATCTGAATCGCTCTCTTATGCACTGGCCGTTCAAGATGTTAACTATCAAACAGATCCTCGCGCACATTTGCCCCGAGGACTGGTTTTTGACAGTGGATCTGAAAGATGCTTATTTTCACATCCGCATAGCCCCCATCACAGGCCATTCTTGAGATTCGCGTTCGAGGGAGTGGCCTATCAATATACAGTCCTACCATTTGGACTGTCTCTGGCCCCTCGCACTTTTATAAAGTGCATAGACGTGGCTCTTTCCCCTCTGAGGCAGATGGGAATCCGCATACTCAACTACCTCGACGACTGGCTGATCCTGACCAGATCAGATCGGGAATTAGTCGCTCACAGAGCGCTGTTACTCAGCCACTTGGAGCGCCTCGGGTTGAACATCAACCTTCTGAAGAGTCATTTGTTCCCCAGACAGCAAGTGGTCTTTCTGGGGATGATTTTGGACTCTGCCCAGATGCAGGCTTGGGTCACGCCGGAATGGTCCCTGACTATTCAGCGACTGGCGTCATCCCTAAAGCCGGGAATGTCTCATCTCCTCAGGGTTCTCCAGAGGCTGCTCGGCCTCATGGCGGCCGCCTCCTCTGTGATTCCCTTGGACCTGCTTCACATGCGGCCTCTCTCCGTCCCACTTTCGGCACCTGGGCCGCTTTTAAAGCTGTGGCCCCTTGGACAACTTCACGCCTGTTTCAGTCAGGCGTACAGTTGGGACTGACCTCTAAGAGGAAGGTGGTTATGACAGATGCTTCCAACTCAGGTTGGGGAGCTCTGCTGGAGGGCAATCCGGCGTCCGGCTCCTGGTCAGCTCCGGAACGGAGCCTGCATATAAACTGTCTAGAGCTCATAGCAGTTTTTCTGGCCCTGAAAACCTTCCTGCCGGCCATACGCGAGCACCATGTCCTGATCCGTTCGGACAACATGACAGTGGTAGCCTACATCAATCGCCAAGGCGGTCTGAGGTCTCACTCCCTTTACAGTTTGGCTCGATGCCTCCTATTATGGGCACAGAACGAACTCCTTTCTCTAAAAGCGGTTCACGTGCCGGGCAGTCTGTACCATGGCACAGACATGTTGTCCAGAGGCAATGTGGCTCCGGGAGAATGGACCCTACATCCTCATACGGTTCAAGAAATTTGGTCTGTCTTCGGGAAGGCAGAGGTGTGCCTCAGAAGATAGCTCTCACTGCCCAACTTATTTCTCGATACAGCAAGATGCTCTGGCCCACGATTGGCCCAGTGCTCGCCTGTATGTCTTCTCCCCGATAGCCCTGATTTGGCATCCCCGGCCAGAGCTGTGTAGCCTTCATGTATGGAGCCTCGACGGGAGCCTACGCAGCTCTCAGCAAGAGTGAATGATACCATTTTAGAGGCTAGAGCACCATCTACAAGACGCCTTTACGCCCTTAAATGGTCAGTCTTTCGTGACTGGTGTACTGCACGAAGCCCCTTCCACACTCAAAGTTTACGTTGCAGCTATCGCAGCAAATCATTCCCTCGAAGCTGGCCATTCGATTGGCAAAAACAATCTGATCGTTAAGTTCTGGAAGGGCGCCCGGAGATTAAATCCTCCTCGTCCTCAGACTGTACCAATCTGGGACTTGTCAATAGTCCTTAGGGCCCTACGGGGTCCTCCCTTCGAGCTGCTACATTCGGCTGAACTACGCCCTTTTTCACTGAAAACCGCTGCTACTGGCACTAGCATAGGTCAAGCGAGAGGGTGGCCTACAAGCACTGTCAATCAGTGCTTCCTGTCTGGAGTTTGGGCCTAACGACTGTAAAGTCGTCCTCAAGCCTAGACATGGATATGTTCCGAAGGTGCTCTCAACTCCGTTCAGAGCCCAGGTTATTACCCTTCTGCCGCTCCTCGCTGCAGATGGTGAGCAGGGTCCTAATGTTCTCTGCCCTGTCAGGGCCCTGAGAATATATCTTGAACGCTCCAGCCTGTTCAGACAGTCGGAGCAGCTTTTCGTTTGCTTTGGAGGCCGCTCTAAGGGGCTGCCGGTTACAAAGCAAAGACTGTCCCACTGGATAACTGACGCTATAGCCTTGGCTTATGCCTCAGAATGTTTGCAATGCCCCATAGGTGTGAGGGCCCACTCCACTAGAGGAATGGCCTCCTCCTGGGCTTGGTCCAGCGGAATCTCTATTGGTGAGATATGAGTGGCCGCCGGCTGGTCATCGCTGTCCATGTTTGCCAGATTTTACAGCCTAGATGTCCCTGCTCTCCAGGCATGGATTTTATTGGCTTAACCTGCTTAAACTGCTTATTTCTCCCAACGGTGTAAATAGCTATGTCCAAAAGTCCTCAGCTATGCTCAGGACTCAGTTGGCTCATGTTCTCTAGAGGCCCTTAACTTAAGTGCTCCAGAACTGGGCTCGCAGAGCGGCTTAGTCTGCTTCTGCTCATAGCATGGCATGATTGGATTCGTTCCCCATACACAACGTGAAGTAAACATTCGAAAGGGAACCCTCCGGTTACTGACGTAACCTCGGTTTCCTGAGATAAGGGAATGAGCGTTGTGTCACTTGCCGCGCTATAAGCTACACGCGAATCGATGGCTGTCGCTTCAGTTGAATGATTCTGATGAAATGGCACTGAGAGCCAACTTATATACACGTCGGCTCCGCCCTTTCTGGCAGGCTAAAGCACCATTGGTGCAGCTACACAAACGTGAACAAATCAGGCTTCAGAGTAAACAGGAGTTTACCCCCATACACAACGCTCGTTCCCTTATTTCAGGGAACCGAGGTTACGTCAGTAACCTGAACGTTTTTTTCTTACCAGTTGTGTTCATTAGGGTTGTATGTTACATCTGATGTTGTTAAATTAATGTTTATTTATTTGCATTATTTCAGTATCATGTGTGTCACCATGATGGTGTTTAGTATATATGTGACCCTGGACCACAAAACCAGTCTTAAGTGTCAATTTTTCAAAATTGAGATTTATACATCATCCGAAAGCTGAATAAATAAGCTTTCCATTGGTGTATGGTTTGTTAGGATAGGACATATAGACCGAGATGCAACTATTTGAATATCTGGAATCTGAGGGTGCAACAAATAAATCAAAATATTGAGAAAATTGCCTTTAAAATTGTCCAAATAAAGTCCTTAGCAATGCATATTACAAATCAAAACTGAAGTTTTGATATATTTACGGTTGGAAATTGACAAAATATCTTCGTGGAACAGGATCTTTACTTAATATCCTAACGATTTTTGGCATAAAAGAAAAAACGATCATTTTGATCCATACAATGTATTTTTGGCTATTGCTACAAATATAACCATGCAACTTAAGACTGGTTTTGTGGTCCAGGGTCACATATATTAGCATTTTCTTTCTCAGCTTGGGGAAAAGCTGTTTGTGATGAGCTTTGGTTCATCATGTGACGTTCTCATAACCACCTGTTTTTGGTGGTTATCAGTTACAAAGGTACTAAACAGATTTCAGTACTTCAATAGGTTGGTAATGAAATACGGCTTTTTAATGTAAATTTAAGTTAAATCCGTAAAACCTACAATGTTGTTACCATATTTTTTACTGTAAAATTCTGGCAACCACAGCTGCCAGTTTTTTGCCGTACATTTTTTGGATTTTTTTTTACAGTCTGACTTGAGGGGATTATTTCTTTCTATAAAATCTAAATTGCTTTTATTAAATTAAATGTACGCGCATTTCTGCCTCAGGGTAAACTGAAAAGGTAACTGAGAAGTTAAAAAAGTTGCAATTGACATATTACAATAAATGTATTGTACTGTAATTACAATATTACAGTAACATTGTAATATAAGGTCACAAATGTTTGTGATATAAGGTCACAAATGTGAGAGATAAAGTCATATTGCGAGAAATGAAGTCACACTGTTAAGATACGGAAATAAAGTCTCATATAAAATTTTCAAGATAAATTACAAGATAAAAATCGCAGGTTACGTTTTCTTTTTAATCTATGACATAAACAGGCTTTCATATTTTTATTTACTCCCCAATCATACTCTTTTCTGTATTGTCCTGAAGGCTATCTTTCTGGATAGAGTAATTTCTGTGCTTCATTTTCCCTAGAGCATTGTGGCTATGTATAGATCTGTCACCTCTTGTGCTGTTTGCACATGGGAATAATTGTCTCTTGAATGCACACTGCCTCAGATTCACTCTGGTCTGTAGAGAGCACACTCCTGCTAATGCTTATCAACTGTTACAGGGCTCTAGGCTTTTGGAGCTGCGAGTGTGAAAGGCACAAACAGAAATTTTATTAGCCGTACCAGAAAAGATACTTCATAATTCCTTTGAGTTTTGACTAAGCATTTGAAAAAGCATGACATTACTGTTGAGGGAACTCAATCTGATTCTCACACGTTCTGTTATAGGGTTGTGACTACAGCACCATCTGATGGAGGCAAGGGCATATGCTAATGAGAATAGGATTATTGTTATGGAAGACTTTCTAAAGCAGAAACTTGAATCTGACCTTGTAGGTTTAAAGTTAAACTCACCCAAGTAAATCTCAGATTTCCCAAATTTACAGCTAAGCACAAATAAGTGTCATGGGATTTAGCTCATTTAAAACCCTCATCTGTCCCTCCCGAACCTATAACAAAAGTGTCCCTTGCCAAAAATGACACATTTTATTTTTGGTCCAGAAAGCTTATATTGGAACATTTTTATATATTTTTTTTCTAGTTTTGTATGTAGGTTTTTCTATTATTTTTTGGTGATTTTTTTATCATATTTACCTTTTATTCTGGATATTTTAAAGAAAATATAAGCAAATAAGCAGTTTTTGTACATTATTTCAGCAAAAAAAAACAAAGACAATTTCAGTCCCGTTTCATCAAAAACCAACAGATGGCCTTGGAGTGTCTCTGATGCCATCTGGTGGGGAAAAATTACATACAATTGCATTTTATGGTTACAGCCACTAGAGGGGCCTATGGAAGCCTATGGAGATTTTTAACTGAGCAAAACAAGTGAAACGTGAGAAATAAGATAATCTTAAGACTTCAGTTTGGTCCCTATGGAGATTTTTAACTGTGCAAAACAAGTGAAACATGATAAATGAGATCATCTTAAGGCTTCAATTTGGTTGTTTATGGATTAAAATATATATTGAAACATTACAAAATCCATATTTTGTAAAAAAAAAAAAAATTCTAACTGAATTATAACCTAAACATATCTATATTCATAAATATGTAATATATTTTTAAATATATAAATATGATATAAACTCATTGGTCTCCACCACATCACTCAAATCTAACTGTAAGTAAAAAATAAAATGGAAAAATGACAGTCATATCCCAGCAGAAACATGAAAAATATTACAATGTGTTCTATGAGAGTGTGTGTACCATGTGTGTGTGTGTGTGTGTGTGAATGTGAGTTTTTTATGCATTGGGGATATTCTGTAGTCTCAGCCCTTCGTTTGGGTATAAATCTTTACTGGATTGTCTCGTATTTTGTATATAAAAAAAAAAAAATCAAATGTAATGAAAAATGCAGTTTTCTCGTAAATTCCATTCATTCCTATGCAGGTCAAAATTGTTGCAACTTTTTTTGTTGCACCCATTTAAACTCATTCAATCCACTCAAATTTTGTTTTGTGTATTCCCGGTGCAAGTGTGAATGAAGTAAAGAAATCTTGGACCGGTACGATCCACTCACAATTTTTAGAATTTTTTTGAAAAAACTTTTTGGGTCTAAATGACCCGAGGGACGGATGAAGATTAAATTAAAAATGCGACATGCACAACCATCTTCCCAAACTTGTAATGATAAGCACGTCTGAACTGACTGTCGACTCTGGCAAAATAAAAGCTTGATGGTTTAACATTTAAACATTTTAAAACCATAAGTTTGTTAGGATTTGGAAATCTACAGTATGTTGATTGTTGTATGTCAAATTTGTTGTAAATTTGCTTTTTCCTGACTAAACAATCCCCAAACTAGCACGTCATCAGCCAAGACCAAAAAACAGCACAAAGCCCCAATTTAGCAGGTCTTACACAGCAGGTAATTCAGCAAAACCCTTGACTAGGAAAACAACCGGCTAAACCATCTAATCAGCACAGCTTAGCAAAACCACTTAGCTAAGCCAGTAAAACAATTGATCACAGTCTTACATGAAGTGCGACCTCAAAAGCCACAAACAAACATGACAAGGAAGCTTTTGCAAACAATTTGGCTTGCTATTCGTTGAAAGAACGCTTTAGTGCTTGCCTGTCTGGTTGTATGTAACTACCACCTCATATATTAGAGTTGTTTGGTTGAATTTACAAGGCGTTCTGACAGGTTGGCACCTAGACGTCCCCTAAGAATCAACAATTTTGATCTGCCATCGGAAAAACCGCCGCCGGCAGAGCAAATAGACTGTCAACAAACTAATTCTACATCCAGTGCGCTTCCTCTACAAACCCCTCCGACTGAACTCGTATCTCCCGCTGTACACAGAAGCAAGTGTGGGCAAAAACGGGCAGGCCCTATGTCCTGGATTCCTCCAAGAGGGAATTAATCATGAGTGGCTCATGACAGCGCTCCGCCTGGCCCCTCCTTAACAGCCATGGCCTCTGCCAACTACACGCTGAGACACCTGCTCAAATGGCCTGCAACTGGGTTCTGCACACTCACACTCACACCCACACACACACTTGACCTCCACACTACTTAACAAGGAACAAATTCCTCCAGAGGCAATAATAACCCCTCACATGCACATGCATAATGACCAGCGCATGTGAAACCCAGTGGGCATCAATCTTGTGCAGTGTGTAATGTAAGTTGGCAGATGCCATCAAGCCAAACTGTATATCATTGTACAGTGTTAGTGTCAAATTATTAACATATACATAATTTAAGCATTAATAATAATAATTTATCTGAGAATTATTGATCAAATTGAAAAAATCATATATACTTATGAAAAAAAAACCTTATCTTGACTGATGGTCTCTGTAAGTTGAACAGTTGATCAGTTAAATGCTCATTTTCTGTGCCTTGATGAATCACCTGGCAATAATCCATCATCATGGGTGTGGCCGATGTTTCATTATTGAAAATAAAAGCTCATAAATCAAATGTATCATTCTTTTACATTCACAGATACTTAAATTCTGACTTTCTCTTTTTATCTCTGTTTTTCTAAACCTTAGATGGAGAATTGTACGCAGGGGTGTATATTGATTTCATGGGGACAGACTCTGCTATTTTCCGAACTTTGGGGAAAAACACAATCATGCGTACTGACCAATACAACTCAAGATGGCTGAATGGTAAATAAGTTGAAATGAGTGTTTTTTTAAATGTAATTTTATTATTTTATTTTATTTTAAATAAGCTGACATAGGTGGTTTTTATTTTTTTTAATTTTATTTTTATATTTTAACCCTAACCCACCATTCATTTAATGATTAAAAAAGAGCCAATTTATCTCAATTCAGACATATGCACAAGAAAAGTTTTTTTTTCTTTTCTTGCTATTTGATGCTGTTTTTCTCCATTTTAATTGTCTTTGTGCAGGTTGCTTAAATAGTCCTAATAGTTTCACAAATGTTTCTATGAAAAGGCTGATAAATGTTTAATTGTGCAAATGTAAAATGACATTGCATGTCTCTTTCTTTTTCTTAGACCCCTCATTTGTCCATGTGCACCTTATCCCTGACAGCAACGAAAAAAACGATGACAAACTCTACTTTTTCTTCCGCGAGAAGTCTTCCAAGATGGGCCAGAGCCCCAAATCACAGTCACGCATCGGCCGAATCTGCCTGGTGAGCTAAAAGTTCTGACCTAAAATATGATGCGATGAATATGAAATTTGAGACATTCCATACCGTTCAGCATTTCTGAAAGAG
>NW_015546034.1:241678-249393 GCF_001515605.1 Sinocyclocheilus anshuiensis | reverse complement strand
AAATTCTAACTGAATCATAACCTAAACATATCTATATCCATAAATATGTAATATATTTTTAAATATATAAATATGATATAAACTCATTGGTCTCCACCACATCACTCAAATCTAACTGTAAGTAAAAAATAAAATGGAAAAATGACAGTCATATCCCAGCAGAAACATGAAAAATATTACAATGTGTTCTATGAGAGTGTGTGTACCATGTGTGTGTGTGAATGTGAGTTTTTTATGCATTGGGGATATTCTGTAGTCTCAGCCCTTCGTTTGGGTATAAATCTTTACTGGATTGTCTCGTATTTTGTATATAAAAAAAAAAAATCAAATGTAATGAAAAATGCAGTTTTCTCGTAAATTCCATTCATTCCTAAGTGGGTCAAAATGACCCGTGAGGGACACTTTTGTTACTTTTTTTATTGCACACATTTAAACTCCTCGAATCCACTCAATGTTTTTTGTGTGTATTCCCGGTGCAAGTGTGACAAAAGTAAATAAATCTTGGACCGGTACAATCAACGATTTGTAGAATTTTTTTGAAAATCTTTTTCGGGTCAAAATGACCCGAGGGACGGATGAGTTACATTTTTTTTTTTCCCCATTGTCCCTTTTTTCTTGAAATTTCACAAACAAGTGATAAGGTGATAGCCCGGCTACAGCTGTTGCTAAGCAACATAATTGCTTTGCAGTCATGAGAGAATTTTTCTGTCCTGTCTGGCTTTTGAGTAAAGCACATTGCTTTGCAGGACTCCAGAAACAGACATTCACTTCATTACCAACACTGGACTAATATCCTAATAGCTGGCTGACAATTACAGCATGGTATGTGGAGTTTTCATGTTTTCTGAACCAATGAACGTGTCCTGAGTGACAGGCATGCTGAACGCAGCAAATTAATGAATTTCCATGGAAGGCTCAGTGTGCCTCTGGAAACTCATTAACAAACTAATCATACAGATCTCATTCACCTGCCTGAGCTTTTACATTCCCAGAAGTTTTGTGAGATACTTCGGAGATAAATAACATTTTGGATGATCATATAGTCTTTCTGTTGAGAAGGACTTAATGTACACTGTGGTTCAAAACTTTGAGACCACTAATGAAAATGCTTTTATTTTGCAGTCGGACTGAACATAGCCTACTTGACATGCATTCAGCAAGATTCTCCACAAACTGACAGCATAACAATCGAAAACGGACCATAAAAACTCAAAAAAAAAAAAAACAACAACATTTACTTCAATACGTGCAATACTGTCCCTTGTGGCAATACTGAGAGAATGAAGAATGGTTAAATCCGAAGTAGGCCTATATTTTTTTCCATAGCAAAGTTATGCGTACAGTATGAGTGATGTAAATTTCATTATTAGAATACTACACACATACTGTATGCGCACATTTTTCGAATGGCACGCTTATCTTGTTTTTTTTTTGTACACTAATTAGTTTGTCCACAAGGTGGCAACACTGGCCCAGTTGCACAGTCGAAAAAGAAATGGAAGAGACTGAAAAACAATAAACTACTTGAGACTGCAACAACCAGTGTTGGGAAGCAACTAGTTACAGTACATGTACGGAATTACATAGGCTAATTTAATTACAAAATAAATGTAACGGTAATCTGTTACAGTTACTTAGAATTTTTTTTAATGAAATTACAGTTGATTAACGATTACAAATGGGTTATATGTGAATATTTTCACACACATACAGATTTGATTTATTTCTTTTGCAAATTGCATAAAATATGAGACACCAATGTTTTAGGAGTTTAGGACACCGAATAGGACACATGCTTATTCAATAACTGTTTTATTTTCTTATTTGGTTTTATGTATATGCTTTATTCTTTTAAGATTAACTGTTTTTTTTTTTCCAACGCATTGTTAGATGCCAGTGTTTTCTGTCTTAGCTATGCAAATATTTGATTTCAAAAACAGTATCATAGCTATTAAACTATTTCTTGTTATGATTTTAAATCTGTATTTAACCTCAGAACGATCTCAAAGTAAAAGATAAATACTAAAAACTGAATTTGTGGTGGCTGTTATTTAAATTATTTTATACTACGGGGCCGTTGAATGCTTGAATCTGATTGTCTGACGAATGTTCTGAGGTGTGCAATTATTTTCAGGGAAAGCACGGCGAACCTAGTTCCAGGCAGCTCTCTTGACCGCATTACAGTTCCATATCACTTCGCATAGTTAACTGTAATAACGGAAATTAGCATACAGTACATATACAGCACACAGGAATTACTGCAATCACACGTGCTCGCACACGCACACTACGGTCACGCAGTTTGCACAAAAAGGTGTTGTCAGCGCTGCCCTGAGGATTTGATCAGTTAGCCTATATAGTGTAGCAACGTAAAGGCTACACATGACATTTCTCACTAGCGAGGTAATAACAGCACTGTTTAGAGACGCTGCTGCAGAACACTGTTGAGGGACACACAGAGGTAGCCTAATTCACACAAGCTCTCTCTCTCTCTTTTTCTGTCTCTTTCTCTGTGTGTCTGTCTCTCTCGCTCTCTTTCTAATAACTTCATTAATAACTGCATTAGAATGCTATCAACGGCTCAAGCCTCCATTACCAGCTTTAAAATGACGTTTTGGAACTAGCAAAAGAGGCGTTGGATGAGATGCGGAAGAAATAATCCTACTCACAATAGCGATTTAAATACAAAAACGGGACGAATCCCTTTATATATATATATATAATCTGATCGATGTCTTGAGCTGTGGTAACCATAGTATAAGCGGAATAATTGACTCCGGGCCGTTGAATTATTAGAAAAATAATGCTCACCCGAGGTGTGGCCGCATCACCACCTCGGTTGTGCATTATTTTTCTAATAATTCAACGGCCGTCGTCAATTATTCCTTACATAATCTTAATTTAAGTGATCAAGGATTTTGAAAGTCTGACAGTAATCAGTGTTGAGTAGGACTACTACTGTAAGGTTAACCCCACCTGCTTTAAATGTTTGAAAATGATTAACAGTTGAAAACATTTGTTTGTGATGTAAAAAAGTAATGAAAAAGTAATCAAATCAGCTGTAATCAGTTACATTACTTCAATCAGTTACATTACTTCAATAAAGAAATTGAAATAGTTATACTACTTGTTACATTTTAAATAGGGTAACTTGTAATCTGTAACCTAGGCCTATTACATTTGACCAAACCTGACCAAACAAGAAAACGGGTCTCATCACATATCCGTTTGTCAGAGAAAGCATTTACAGCAGTATGAACTGATGCCAATATATGGACATTTTAGATAATCATTAGTTGTTCTTATTCCATTTAAATACCTGAATGTTAGTGATAAAAAATAAAAATAAAAACTTTTAGATATAAATCTTCCGATGTGACAGAAATCGTTAATCTCCTTTGGAGTTTTCTTGAGTAAAACAGCTCCATATTTAACGAAGCACATACAAAAGACCTGAACCAGAAGCACCGAGACCTGTTATACCGAAGTTTGTGCATAACCCCTATAGATGCCTGTGTTGAAGAACACTTGTGTGAGGGGGGATTAAGAGATTCCCGCAATGCCAATTCAAATTTTCACAAGGACTTATTATTGCTCACTGGATGAGGATGAAACTTTCTAGTGCACATTTGTCAAGTGCATGTGCTTACGCACACTATCAAACATAATATAGTTTTAAAGGTTATGCGTTTGCATTAAAAAAAACAAAGTTTACTTTAGCTGACACTTCAGAATCAGAAGGCAATGACACACTTGTGTAGGAAGATGTGACTGCATTCACATTCTTGCATAAAGTGTATTGCAGTCTAGACAATTTGAGTGAAAAGTTTCCCCCTTTTGCTTTAATGACAGTAGCACTTGAGCTGCATGAACTTCACAAGTTCTTTACATGATCATGTTCTCCAGCACTGGTCCAAAGAGCTTCAATCTAACTATCTTCACCAATAATCCAGATTAAATTGGTAATCTCAGATTTTCAATGTGGTCTAATGACCCAATTATAGTGGTGAATAGTTTTGCTAGTTTTACTTGATCTTAGTGCTGCGTTTGATACTATAGATCATGATATACTCATAGATCAATTACAAAACTATACAGGTATTCAAGGGCAGGCTTTAAGATGGTTTAGATCCTACCTGTCCGATCGCTACCACCTTGTTAATTTAAATGGGGAGTCATCTCAATTATCACCAGTAAAATATGGAGTGCCACAAGGATCTGTCCTAGGTCCTCTGCTATTTTCGATATACCACAAGCTTCAGTCTGGATCCAGAGCACGAGAAGAGATGATGCCAACCCCTCAGAGGACCTCAGATGATGCCAACCCTGAAACAACATACAGAACTACCACATTTTGCTATAAGTTTGATTGCATCATATAATAATTGCTGTTAATAGTGTTCATCGTCTGTTTTATTACGTCTTAAATTGATTTTTCCGTACTGCTGGTTCGTCTGGTCAGAGGAGAACTGGCCCCCCGACTGAGCCTGGTTTCTCCCAAGGTTTTTTCTCCATTCTGTCACCGATGGAGTTTTGGTTCCTTGCCGCTGTCGCCTCTGGCTTGCTTAGTTGGGGACACTTCATTTCCAGCGATACCGTTGACTTGATTGCAAAGATACTATTTAAACTGAGCTGGATGTTGACATCACTGAATTCAATGATGAACTGTCTTTAACTGAAAAATTTGTGTTTACTATTGTCATTTTGCATTATTGACACTATTTTCCTAATTAATGCTGTTCAGTTGCTTTGACACAATCTGTATTGTTAAAAGCGCTATATAAATAAAGGTGACTTGACTTGAATACAGGTAAAGAGAGGCACTTCATTATAATATGTGTGTAACACAAAAGGTATTTTGATAAATGTTGGCAACCAAATAGATTTGTTTATAGTTGACTTCCATATTAAGACAAAAAAAAAAAAAAAATTAAAAAAAAAATAAAAATAAAAAAAAGAGACATTTCTCAAAATATCGTTTTAAGTTCCACTGTAAAATCAAATAGGTTTGGAACAACATGTGCGTGCAGAGGAAGAGGAAGAATGTAGGTGTCTTTGCCACTATTTAGCATTCAAACCTCCTCACCCGACCCTTATGGTACAATTTCCTGTGAATAAACCCGCTGCGAGATACAAACAAATAGATAAATAATTAAAAGATCAAAGAACCAGTGGGCCAAAGAAGTCACGATTCATAGTCAGTCAAAGAGAGTAAAAATATCCCTCTGGTTTCTATTTCTCCCTTCCTCCTGTGTGAGGGATATTTTTAGCAACTCAAGACGTGTTTCATTGAGGTGGCAGACCCACTCGTCTGTGGCTGAGCGCACATGAGACTGTGGCACATGTAGCGATGAGAAAGAGAGAGGAGGGGAGACGGATCAAGTGCACATCCAGAGCTGAATCACCTGCTACAGCATCACTTGGCTTTAAACAAATCCAAATGCTTTTGCAAGTTACACTCACATCCATCATTCACAAGAAAACACCAGAAACATGGTTACATACACAACATTGACTCACATTGGTATAACAGCAGTAAAGGGATCATGAATTGAGGAACCAAATTTTCCTTGATCTTTTGATATGTAGAGGTCATGATTGTATAACAGGGGTGCCCAAACCTGGTCCTGGAGATCTACCTTCCTGCAGAGTTCAATTCCAACCCTGATCAAACACACCTGTCTGTAATTATCAAGTGCTCCTTCAGAACCTAATTAGTTGGTTCAGGTGTGTTTGATCAGGGTTGGAGCTAAACTCTGCAGGAAGGTAGATCTCCAGGAACAGGGTTGGGCACCCCTGTTGTACAATAAAAACATCCTTTAAGTGTGAGAACGTAAAACTTTCTTATTAGTCTAAAAACTGCTCATATTGAAGCCAAGCTGCTAAAACGATGTCAAGTTATGATGTCATAGTGCGCCGAAAGACTGCCTCCGCAGAAGAAGATCAATGCCTACTTCAACATCACTGCCTCATTAGTAGTGGAAAAACAGTCTTTGCATTGCCTTCCTTCTGATCCTAACATTAGGAAAGAGAGGTTGAACTTTCATGTTTTGGCTTCACTTTTCAGAACGTGTGCAGCACACTTTGTTTAAACACTAATATAATGTAATAATTCCCTCACTACCTTACAAAAACATACTGTCCGACTCTGTTCCTTGTTTTGTGTGTGTTTTGCTCCCCATGTGCCTTCCTTGCCCTTATTTGGTCCTTCCGGTTCCTGTCCCCATTTAGTTATATTAGTTCCAGGTGCTCCTTGTTATTAGTTATCCTCCTCATCTGTCTGCCCCTCGTTATCTGGCCTATTTGAGTTCTAGCCCGTTCTGTTCTCCCTCGTCTGGAATTATATGTCTACCCTTGCTATGTGTTTTCTTTGTTCCCTGGAAGTTCATTAAAATCTATATGTTTGAATTCCACACCTCTCTCCTCACAGTAGCGAAAACGTGACACATACAGTATATATATAAATGAAGATGATTAATGTTGCAGGCTGTTGTGTCCTTGGCATTTGACGTGCAGGTTCTTTGTCTTCTGATTCAGGATCAGATACTGGCTCAAACATGTATGGCTGAATTTCACCAGCTGCCTTTTCTTAACATGGGAACTTTTTAAAACAATTCCACATGTGTTATGATGGGGGCATTGAAACTTTAATATGCAAAACTGTTAGCCAATCATAGCAGTGGGCTTTTACGTCTGAGTCTAGAACGCGCCACACCCATCCAAACGGAACATTCAGAAGAGAGGGGTGAAAATCGGACAGATAATAGTCTAATACTTATAAATTAGTACAAAACTTAAAAAAAAAAAAGGTCATGACCCCTTTAAGGCAAATGCGTTGTTTTTTGTTTGTTTGTTTGTTTTTCAGCCAAAGGTCAATTTTGAGATTATGGGCTTATTTTGCTTCCATAACTTTTCTTTCAGACTAATGGAAAGAAAACATTCAAAAATGTATTTTATTAGCCTACTCGTAACGTAGATGTAATATTTTTATTCACCATGGACACGTGGAATCTCACAATTCTGACTAATATGTAAGCAAAATTATACAAGAAATTAGATTTTTTTAACACTTTGTACGTTCAAAATTTATAAACAAATCTGAACATTTTGATCCACTGTTCAGATTTCTCTTCTGAAAATGTATGTAATTTAATTAGACAATGCCTAATTTGCACATTTAAACATTTCAGAAAATCTGTAATACAAGACAATTTCCTTAATGTACTGTGATTAACAGGTGGAGAAATATAGTGATATCTGTTAGGCGGGGCTTGAAAAGAAAAAAAAAACAATCCAATCGGTTCACTCCGAGCAGAATCGATATTTTAACGTTTCTGTTCCTGCGTTCGTCTGTATTATTATCGTTTTGCCTAGAAAAAAATACCAGTTAATAACGTTATTTTTGTTTTATATTATTTGCCTATAATATCAATAATAATAATAATAATAATAATAATAATAATAATAATAATAATAATAAAGTACAGAGTTTTCTACTCAAAAAAACAAAACAGAAAGAGATCTGGGGTTAGTCACAGCCAATACAGCATCATCTTTTCTAGATTTTGGCCAAATTTTAGGCTACTAAACAAAATAAAATAAAAACAATCTGTTAACGCTTTAAAGACATTAAAGTGTTTTTTAAAGGGGTCATATGACGCTGCTAAAAAGAACATTATTTTGTGTATTTGGTGTAATGAAATGTGTTTATGTGG
>NW_015546034.1:230090-241665 GCF_001515605.1 Sinocyclocheilus anshuiensis | reverse complement strand
TTTCGCTTTCACAACGAAGCACACAGCGTCTTCACGACATGGCTGCAGCGTCAACAATACTTCAGTGAGAATACAAGTTACGCCTTCTTTCTTTGCGTGAACAAAGGGCGGCGTTATGCAAATCTTCCCACATAGTGAAAGGAAAAATTGAAATCGCATCATATGACCCCTTTAAGATATTTAAAATTGTTTGCTGCAATGTTAAAAAAAATGCTACTGGTATAAAATTGCCTTTTGAGAGGAAAAAAACAAGTCGCGTAGGCTCGCATTTTTTAATTCAGAAATAATGTGCTAAAATGCCGGTAATGCAAAACTTTTACAAACATTAAAAACACTATATATATATATACAAAAACAAGTTGACTGAAGTTTGCACGTTGTATTTGTATTCCATTGTCCTTTCTTTCATTATCCCAAATGTTTCGAAGAATGTTTAAATCCAGAGAAATAAGCAATTTTAACTAGTGACACGGACCGTGTCCATATGTGTCATTGTGTCGCCTGCCAATGACGTCATACATCCTCGATTTCCGGTTTTGTTTTGTAGAAAACTTGGAAACACCGCGGTCGACTGTGGCATAATAAAAGCTCCGCTGCTTTCGAGCCTTGTGTCACGTTCGTTCAGCAGCCTCGTTTCGCTTCGAGGGCTTTCAGCCTCACCCTGCTTCATTCTACTATGTTAATAAATCATTAGCTCATCCATGAACATGATTTCTGCCCGAGTCCTGTTGGATTGCATCGGCTGTGGGGATGAAGACTACAACTCCCATGATTCCACACTCACGGCGTCATCAAACCACGCCTTTGTCTATTTGTTTATTTTGAATACGCGCCCTCCAGTGGCGAAAATTACATATTTGTGCCTTTAAGTGAAATACATTTCGTGTAGGCCAATATGCTATTCCTTTTTATGAAAGCCTATAGTTTTATTCTGTTTTCTCCATTCACAAGCGCTGCAGGTGCGCATGATCTGTTGAATCCATCTTACACTATATCCTCGGATAAACACTAATGCATTGCCATTGCGATTTACCTATGGCGAGTTCACAGCTGAGCAGGCATTTCAAGCGTTGGATGCGTCAGCGTCACATTTGCATATCTGAATTCCTGATTGGTTGACAGCAAATTTCAAATATTAAATGGAACGATAAAATAACGTTATTAACCGCTTAATGGCCCTTTCAAATGTTCGATTCTGTTCGGAACTATCAAATTTGATTTCGTTTCGGTTTCTGGTTCTGTTCCTGTCAAAATTTCGTTCGTTTCCGGTTTTCGTTTTCGTTCCTTGAACCGGTTCAGAGCCCCGCTGTTAGGTACGTAGCCTATATGTTTTCATTCACCAGTAATGTTTTGCCTTCAAGGTGATCTGAAAGAATTCAAACACCAGGTCTAATTCATATGTTGTTAATTAGGCCTATATAAACGAACAACCTTGCATCACATATTGCGTTGATGGGAAGATTAGGCTATTAGCCTGACTTGGATTTCGTTCAGCAAAATTAACAAATCTTTATTCAAGTCATTTCGTTCATTTGAGCAGAATTAAATTAAAACGTGACATTTTATAGCCAAATTCTCCAAAATGTTTTTTTTTTAATCATATTCCATATTGAGAAATCGTGATAACACCAGCCAAACACAAATTACGCGAAACGATTAATGATTTTTCTTCACTCATCTGCCTTTTTGTCCGAGTTATTGACTCCAAGTCACCTCCTGAAGAATTCTGTTTATGAAAGAAAGGATGTTGTACATGTGTAGTCACAAAAGCAATGAACGAATTGCTCTTTGAGAAAACTCATTTGCTCTCAACTTACATGAGTCGTTTAAAATGAAAACCTTTAGTCTTGGTATATTGGTGGTATACCAAGTGATAATTATTAAAAATAAGGTTAATTTTGTGTTGTTTATTGTGTCTTATTGGCATAAATGTTCTCATTCGGCCAGGTCATTTCAGGGTTTGTGTCCTGACCTTGCTGAAGTTTGGGTCTTGTTTAGTCTGGATCTTTATCTGAATCAAGGATATTCTTTGAACCACTGCTCTCTTTGACTGTAATTGTTTTTAATACTCAGAATAAATGGATAGACTTTCATATTTCTGTTTTCTTCTTTCCAGTAATCAGGAATGCCTCTTTGCTGAAAAACTAAATAACATAAGTACATTTGGGTTAATCTATTTCCCTCTGGCAACATTGGAAAGGGCATCTCAAAACAGCAACGCATACACAATAATGAAAAGCTTTGTTTTCCAGAAATGCTGCAGTGTGTGAAACACAGTTCATTTGAGGATCTGCAAATATTTCATTTTCTATCACTGTCAGTTGAACTAAAGAGAAATGTGCAATTTACCATTCTTTTCAGGGGTGAAAACCATTGAGCAATTCTTGTCAAAAGAAAGCATTCCAGGAACACAAGTCTTAGTGTAGCAAAAAAAAAAAGAAGACATCATCTTTTCTTCTGCATAAATAGATTGTCACAATTTTAACACAAAGACAAGAACTACAAACTCACTGCAGGTATGTCCTTACATAATAAAAAAAAAAATATAGGTCTATATTTAAAGAGCATATATACTGACACCTTGTGGAGGAAACTGTCTAAACAAACAGAAGTTGTGGTCATCACCTGTCATCTGTTGTTATAGTGCAGTTCTGAGAATACTTCAGGTTCTGTGAGGACACTTTCATTCTGGTACAGAGGCAATCACCCAAAAAATGATCTATTTTAAACTTCTTCTACAACCTAATCCTTTAAAACATGAAAGATGAAATCAGTAAGTCTTTGAAGACCTTCTAAATCAGTGGTTCTCAACCAGGGGTCTGGGGACCATAACCACAATTTAATATATCAATTTCTGTTATTAAAAAGTTTGAAAACATGCACTTTTGCCATAAATGCAGAATACATATTTTCAGTGCTCATTTTGTGTCAGACAAAGCGGGCCCTTCCAGTCAAAGACTGAGAACCACTGTTATAAATGGGATAATCTGTAAAAAAAAAAAAAAAAAGGTTCTTTTTTAGAAATTGTAGAAAGACATTTTTGAATATGAGATTTTTGAAACTTTATTGTTGGTACATTATACTAGAAAATGTTTTCACTGGTAGTTTTTCTATTTTAAAATTTCATGTTCAATTGAATGTGTTACTTTTGCATTTTCTTTGTAATTGTTTGTGAGTTGTTATGGGTGCATCTTGTTTCTACAGTGTAAAAAAACTGAAGGGCAATTCATAGTGTGCAATATGGAGGATGCAATAATGTCCAGCCTTTTTGATAATTTGTTTACTGTATGATGAGTGTGATGAGTTTCACAGTTTGTCTTGTTTTGTATAATGTTGTATATCCGTTTGAATACACTACAGAAACATAAGCATGAAAAAATGCCTATTTTAATTAAGCGAGAGCTTTCCTTGAAGATCATCATAAACTGATTAGGAGGAATCTGCCATTGAGAGCTGCAATGAACAGCCCAAGCCACATCGAGGTGCTGATATACCCTCAACCCACGACAAGGCTCTTCTGTACTTTCCTTCTTCAGTAGAACTTATACTGTATACAACAGTTGAGCTGGCATGATGCAGATTATATGTTATAAAATTAGCCCCGATGTTTATTAATCACTGTCAATGTGAGGATTTTGATAATGGTATACATTAAAATACCATTTTATATTGACTTTGTATCATAAGACAAAAACTCATGCTTTCTATGAAAAAAAAAACACTCATACACAGAGTGTAGGCGTTTGTGCAGCGCCCCTGCTGGAGTGCATTGGTAATAACTTTATTGCAAAAATACAAGTTCACTCAACCTCAAGCATTTACAAATGAGTCCCCAATGGAAAACTTTGAAATGCCATTTCATCTTTGAGAAATCCTCCTCCCACCAGCTACAACGTGCATTCAAAGGCTGTTAACTGTACAGACATTAATAAGTAAAGATTCAACAATTCAGCAGGAAATCATTTTCTTCCTCAGTATATAGGAAAAAAAAAGAAAAAGTATTTGATTTTGTCCCAGTCTGACTCTTTGCTGGTAGTTCAGGAGAGAGCATTTTGCATAGCATACTCATACACCACCTTTGCTACATTCTCAAAAATACTTTAAATGAAAGGAAAGATGAATAAATGACAAAAAACATATCTTTGTGTTAGAGCCAATCTTTGGTTAAGACAAAGTTAAATAAGATCTATCTCTGTACGTTATTTCTTTTATAATCATTTTAATTTCAGCACTCAAAGGTTTTTAATGAAAAAAATAATACATATCACAGCACAATATGATTAGAATGAAAAGTTAAATACTGCATTAATCATATTATATTGTGATATGAAACATCTGTTGATCAGTATTGGAGTATCGTTAATATATCTCACAAATCCTATTACGTTTATTTGAATAACAGTATGAAAGCATTCCTTGCTCAAGGCCCCATATACAGTACATAATACTGTCCAAATTGCAGGCTATCTATGCTATCAGGGGCCGAACATTCTTCAGCTGTGTTGATTAAAGTAAAATCTAGAAATAATATAGATTCTACAAAAATTGAATGGAATGAGACCCCTCAATCATTACAGGCCTGAAGATCCATCATGTGCCAGACTCATAGCTGTGGTTTCAGTGTCACTGCAAGTTAAAAAAAAAAAAATTGAATCAAGTAAAATAAACAATAAAAAGGAAGCTTAACTTGGCATATCTCCCTGTATAAATGGGAGAACTGTCAATGGAATTAAAATAGCAGTTTTTCTCCAGCTTTACACTTCTGAAGTGTACTATACTTGTCTTAATGCAGATAATAATTATTACCACTAGAATTGATTAACATTCCATAACGTCATTGCGTAGTTTCTCCATTCCTCTGTATATTTCTTAAGATGTTGTAGTTTTTTATTAACAATAAATTCATTTGTTAGTGTATGTTCAGTCAAACATGTACACAGTCTTTGCCTGTAACACGAGACACAAAACAGCTGTGTGCTACAGGGAATGCCCGTATCAGAGAAATAGGAGGAAAAAGGTTAGAAGAGACAGTCTCATTCCACGCTCCGTGCCAGGGCCACAGATTTACATGCCTGCTCCGACAAAAAGCACCACAGCTGAGAGATGACACCGTACAAAACATCTCGATTCACTTAGTACAGGTTGAAGTACTTAGCATCTACATGTACATGTACATGACATTAACCCATCCCGCTACCAAAAAACGTTCGCAGGAGAGTTGCTTGGGAAAAAATGTTCAGCAAAGCGATGACGATTCTGGGACGCTGGTTTGCTGAGAACTTGTATCTGTGGAACAGGCGAGGAGGAAGGGTAAAGAATGGTTTTTAATACCCTATCGGTCAAAAGTTTGGAATAATTACATTTTTTTTTATATCTCGTAAGCTCACTAATGCTGCATTTATTTGATTAAAAATATTATAAAAACACTATGAAATATTATTACAATTTAAAATAACTGTTTTATATTTAGATATATTTTAAAGTGTAATTTATTCCATTACTTCAGTCTTCAGTGTCACATGATCCTTCAGAAATCGTTCTAATATGCTGATTTGGTGCTCAAGAAACATTTATTAATACTATTATAATCAATGTTAAAAACTGTCAAGCTGCTAAATATTTATTTTGAAATATATTCAAATGAAAAACAATGCTTTAAATTGTAATAATATTCACAATTTTACTGTTTTTACTGTATTTTTGATCACTTGAGACATCTTATTAAAAATATATAAAAAAAATCTTAATCATTCCAAACTTCTGACCTGTAGTATAAATGAGGGCAGGATTACAATAAGCCCCTCCCCTTTGACCACCCAACACATGCACACACGCATACACACAAACACACATTTACCGTCTAGTGCAGCAAGGAGGTACCGTATGCTTCTCCTCTGCAATTAATTGAATGTTGGGGTTAATTAAGTTAAGTGCTCTGGGCTGGATGGCTCACTGCGGGAGTCCAAATCTGGACCCCACGCTCCTATCATTGCATGCTGCAAGTCTGACTATAGGTTAGTCATACACACACACCTCAGCCCCAAAGAATCACGCCATCCCAGTGCTCGTAAATAAAAAAAAAAGTTGGTTTTGGTGTCTCTTTCCGTCATGCTGTGGATCGAGCTTCAGGGGCTTCTGCATGGAAAGATTTACCGACTATAGCAGGGTAACAGAAGGGCATCATCCCAGGAACAATACAGAGTGCAGGGTGATTGAGGATGGCATCAGGTCTCTGAACGTGCTCCTTCCAGTTCTCCAGGAAACTGTGAAGAGAATGGGATGGGGTGTGCAGAAGGGTCATCCAGGGGGAACAAACACATCTGTGGAAATGTTCCAGGGCTGGAGGACCTGGTCCAAAGCCAATTGGTTGGGTGAGAACTTCAGAGAGGATGTCTTCCAATACACCTCACTGCTGGACCGTAGTGCTTCCCACTGGAGAGAGCTTGACGCCGGTCAAACACAGCCAGAAACTCGGAGAACCTCTGGAGACGTCCTGCAGTGGGGTAGGATGGAGTGTGAAGGACAGGAACCAGACCAATCAAAGAAAAAAAGCAACAACGAAAGAGGAGCTCCTTCAACAGCAGGAAACGAAAATGAAGCGAATGCAGACTGTTTAGTGGGGGGCCACTGGCACCTGGACTCAGTTGCAATGCAATGGCAGAAACATGAATGCGGAAGAAGAGGGAAATGGCCCTTTGAATGGATGAGGTGGTTATGTATGTGGAAAACGAGAGTGAGCTTTACCTGGGGCCTCTCTGGAAGGCCCAGGCTGCTGAGACGGGGGTGAAGATGATGGAAGGAGATGAAGATAGCTGGGTTGGAGCAGATGGAGGTCTGAATGAGACAATGGAAACTGAAGGCAACTAGGTGAGTACATGGAGTTGTGATATGACGTAACCCCGGAGTCCCCCAGCTAGGTACACACACAACACATACATTGATATGCACAAGGCCGAGGAAAAACACAAGTGCATTCAGTCAAAAGAGAGAAAAAGAGCAGAAGAGAGGGGGAGGATGGGGAGAGGGGAAGAGATGGGGAGCACAAAAGTAAGGCACGAAAAGAATCAGGGGCCTCATTTATAAAATGCACATAAGTTCAGATTTGATCCCAAGTCAAAAATGATGAAAAATTTAGATTTATTAAAGGGATAGTTCACCCAAAAAATGAGCACTCTGTCATCATTTACTCGCTCTCTTATGGTTTTAAACCTGAATGACTTTATTTCTTTCTTCTGTGGAACAAAACAAGATAGGAGCTAAACTCTGCAGGACACCGGCCCTCCAGGACCGAGTTTGGGCACCCCTGGTATAGACCAAAGCAGTTAAAACATTCTTGAAAATATCTTCTTGTGTGTTCAGCAGAAGAAAGAAAGTAATACAGGTTAGGACTGAAGTGAGGGTGAATACATGATCATAATTTTCATTTTTGGGTTAACTATCCTTTTAAAAGCAGAAACTGATGTGAAAATGTTCTTACACGAACTGCAAGTAAAAAGCAGCCATACAAGCTATTTTTATGACCATGCACTGTTATGCCAGTGCATGCTGACATCATTTTCTAATCATTTCCAGTGATGCAATAGCAAAAAGTCAGTGAGTGAATAAATGAATAAAATGAGTAACCACAATTGCATGCACAATAATATACTAAAATACTATTATTCATGCATCATCAAACAAACATACATAATATTTTTATTTACATTACATTTTATATATATTTTTTTCATATCTACAAGAAAGATAAATCAATATTTTAAAAAAGTGATATTATTAAGTAATTATTAATTAAATTATTAAGAACACACCATAATAAATGGCAAAATTGGGGACTGGTGAATAGTGCAAAAAAAGTGTTGTTTATTTGCTATTTATTTGAAACTCTTAAATAGCTTTACACTCTTTGGAGTGGGTAAACCACATTTCAGAGTTTAATGGTTTAATGAGTTTAAAAGGTTTAATGAGAACATGGTCTGAAAAATAATGTGCATGTAAATGAGATGAATGAAAAATTGATAAAAATGGATCACTGACAGGATAATGAATTAAATATATATATATACAGTATGGCCAGAAACTAAAATCTAGTAACCAAATTTGTTGCATTACCGTTTTCATATACTCTCACTTATGTCCAAGTAGGATTAGGGAACATTTTTAAAGTGCATACAAATGCATTTGGGAAGATGACTATATGCATGTTTTTATAAATGAGACACCAGGCCTCTTTTCAAATGTAGTGAAGCTACAGCATGTGGACACAGGATGGCAGTATGACTCAGTAAGACAATGAGAAGTTGTGCATGTGTATTTGAGTGTGCACAGTGCACGTGGATGTCATGTGACAATACAGTTATGCATTCATATATTTCTGGCATACATTATATATTAAAAATGAATGAATGCCAAAACAACACACTATACACACAAAATAGCTTTGATAGACAGCATTTGCTATGAAAATAACGATGTAAATGCAGAGTGTACATCAAATGACATAAAACTCAGCAGTGATTGACAAGGGACAGGCAGCACACACAGATCAGGCTGAAGTGGCAGTAGCTGTGTGTTAGCACTCTCCTGCATAGGTGACAGCGCTCTTATCAGGTTTCTAGGGCAGATATCTCATTCCTCCCCCCTCCTTTGGCCCCTCTAGCAGACTCTTGAAAGCCAGTAGTCACTAGTTGCACTATTTCACTCATATTTTAGCCATTAGTTAGCTCCTTAGATTAAATAAGATAGTAAGAGTTACTTTTAGTGTAATTGAGAGATATGTGTGGGATACTTACGAAGCTTCGGGAGACGGCAAGGCGGTTCTGGCGACGGCCAATGACCGTTCCACTCAGGCTGCGAGCAATACGGCGCAGGTGATCCGCATCATACTGGTCTTCCTCTCCTGACTGAGGCTCTTGATGGGCCACTGACAGGGGCTACAGAGAACAAAGAGTTACTGCAGCAAAAAACAAAGTCTGGCGGAAACCAGACACAACACCCAAACAAAATCAACATGTGCTAACAGATTGTGCGCTGTATAAACAAGCTATGATGTGGAAAGAAACCAGCCATAACAAAAAAAAAACAAAGAGACAGCCATCCCTCATTAAAGAACCAGCAAATAATAAACAAACAAAGTAAGTAAATAAAACCTAGATTATTTAGACTAATGGCGGGTAACATCTAATGAAGCCCACATGCTACAGTTTTATCCCTGATTTTTCTCTCACTGACTATTAGTGGAGACCACTGATGAAAACCTGAAATCAGAAGCGAATCATTGCTTGTTCATGTGAGTGACGATTGCTTTGTGTGGATTTTTTAAAATGCAATCTGAGATACCAACAGATGCCCGAGAGACATTTAGCAGATTAAATATCCAGAAATGTCTGCAATACAAGTTCTGCAGGGTGAACTAGACTAGAAGTGACATTGGCAACGGCAGACGGGTGCATAGTTACTTGTCATATAGACGAAATTATAATATTAGGTACTTGTGGACAAGTCTGAAGGATATAGCATGAGACTCCACGATGAAAAATTCAGAGAAAGAAAATACCAATGCCAATACCAATTTGAACAATAAATCATTGAGAGAGCTTTGCAATCAGACCTATATAAGGAGTGAAGCACCACATATCTTACCATGTTCATATATCCAGTAGGGCTGCAACAACCTGGTGGTCCATAAGCGGTTCTCTCAAGTTCAGCCGTGGGGGTGCGAGAGCGTCCGACTCCAGTGAGCAGCTTTCGTGCAGCAGGAGGTACTGTCCGAGAAAATTAGGATTGACAACAATAACATTTTCTCAGTGTATGGTTCAATTTGTTAACTGTATTAGGCATCATAAACAAAAACATTTTACAATATTTATATTTATAGATACGTTTTTGTGTTTACAGTTACAGTGTTCAGCTGTCTATCCAAGTTTACATGACAATACGTAAATACATATTTCGGTGCAAGCATACAACTTCAAGGCCAACTGTAGTCTAATTGACCTTTTGATAAGCCTCTCCCCTTGAACGCAGATAAGCCAATGGCAGTTGAGTATCAGTTGCACAGGGACTGGAACTCTGGCATCTTTAGGTTTTAACGCCATTGAGAAACATTGAAAAATCCAAATCTCTCTCGGTTTGATGGTGTTTATGCTACAAAAATGGTAAAATGATGTGCCTGGGGTACTTGTAACACCGATGGTGTGGGGGGGTTACGTTGCAATGTTGTAAATATTTATGTTATAAATCATGAAGGCAAGCCAATGGATATCACACAAGCAACGTGCAAACTTTGCGCAAAAGTACTTGCCGGTGAACGTCTTAATCTCAGTCAATTCACCAGAAAGTGAACGTAAAAACCGATGGACCTTTCAGCATCTGATGCTATATTAACGGCACATATTCTCTCAGAGACGACGAGAGACAAATCTACTTCATATGCTGATAACTATATATAACCGTTTTAAATTTACTCCCTTAATATATCTCTTGTGGCCCGAACATAGTGAAAAAAAATGAGAAGAAAGAAACGCATTTTGTGTTAAACGGGATGTTTTTGTAAGTCGGTGCTTGAAATAAAGCCGCACTTAATTTTCATTGATGACTGCAGTGTTAAAGGCACAATATGTAAGTTTTCGCCGATAGAGGGTGCATATTCAAAACAAACGATAGGTGCGTCTCAATCAGCTCCCGATCTCGTGAATCAGTAGATCGTGTACACAAATTCGGTCACTGGTAAGTTCCCTGACTCGCTGCACGTTGGGACAGTGAACACTCGAATTCCAGTGATATGATTACGTACAGCGTCAACGGACAACACAGTAGAACGTCATCACTGGAATTAATAAACAACAGGCAGGACCAATCAAATTTTTATATTATTTTTTATTCTCTTTAAACACATCGTTCTGTTACATGTTCTTACAACATTTCAGCCGAATATTATGATAATTAGATGTGTTCATCACCTGTCTAGCGATGTCTAAAAAACGGTCTGTCTTTTCAAATCTTCTATCGCGTGTCATTATATTTATCGCGTTGACTCTTGTGGTTTATGTTTCACGCTTAAGAAATGTGACGTTGTTTCCGGTAAGGGAGCATAGTGAGCGCCGATGCTCCCTAGTTTTTGTGGTGCATTGTAGGATTTTTCAGGGAGTGAACGTTCCAGTGCACTGGAAGGATTTTGCGATCTCAGTGTGGTATGGGAACAGCTCCAGTCAAGACTGCAAAGCCCTGCAGAGAGTTGTGCGCTTAGCTGAGCGCATCTCAGGGTCTGCTCTCCCCTCTCTACAGGACATCTACCTCAAATGCTGCAAAAGCAGAGCTGTTAAAATCATCAAGGACTCCAACCACCCTGGTAACTGTCTTTTCATTTTGCTGCCATCTGGTAAGCGCTTCCGTAGCCTGATGGCAAAAACCGAGAGACTTAGGAGGAGCTTCTTCCCCCAGGCCATCAGGCTCCTAAACTCAAACTCAGTCTCTTAACACCAACATGACTTCACTTAATTATCAGTATGACACTTAATATACAGACATTGTCACTTGCACACAGCAATTTCTGTAATATTTTATTTATTTACTTTTT
>NW_015546034.1:228707-229388 GCF_001515605.1 Sinocyclocheilus anshuiensis | reverse complement strand
CTGCCCATCCGAAACACTCTAGAGCAAAACTCAGGCGAGTCTCACAAACTCTATGGGTGCATCTCAATCAGCTCCCGAGCTCGTGAATCAGTAGATCGTGTACATGAATTCGGTCACTGGTGACATGATTACGTACAGCGTCAATGGACAACATAGTAGAACGTCATAACTGGAATTAATAAACAACAGGCAGGACCAATCTAATTCTTATATTATTTTTGTGTTGGTTTTTGTTTCATGCTTCAGAAATGTGACGTTATTTCCGGTAAGGGAGCATAGTGAGCGCCGATGCTCCCTAGTTTTTGTGGTGCATTGTAGGATTTTTCAGGGAGTGAACGTTCCAGTGCACTGGAAGGATTTTGCGATCTCAGTGTGGTATGGGAACAGCTCCAGTCAAGACTGCAAAGCCCTACAGAGAGTTGTGCGCTTAGCTGAGCGCATCTCAGGGTCTGCTCTCCCCTCTCTACAGGACATCTACCTCAAACGCAGCAAAAACAGAGCTGTTAAAATCATCAAGGACTCCAACCACCCTGGTAACGGTCTTTTCATTTTGCTGCCATCTGGTAAGCGCTTCCGCAGCCTGATGGCAAAAACCGAGAGACTTAGGAGGAGCTTCTTCCCCCAGGCCATCAGGCTCCTAAACTCAAATTCAGTCTCTTAACACTCTTAACACTTCTCTTG
>NW_015546034.1:222020-228095 GCF_001515605.1 Sinocyclocheilus anshuiensis | reverse complement strand
TGGGGTAAAGCATCGCTGTTTTATCATACTAGATACATTTGAAAGTTCTGTTATAATGCTACTCTGTGCGGTTGTCACCTGTGTAATAAAACGCATAACATATCAAAGCGTCTTTGGTGTTTACATGTTTTCTACAAAACAAAACCAGAAATCGAGGGTGTATGACGTGATTGGCCGGTGACGCAATGACCAGGGACGAGCCACTATTTAAAATGGCTATTTCTCTGGATTTAAACATTCTTCAAAACATTCGGGATAATGAAAGTACACAAGTCAGATAAATATATAACACTGTTCTAGTGATATTTTAATAAAAAAATCTTACATATTGTGCCTTTAATAGTTTTAATTATAGGCCTATAATTCATTGTATAATAAACCTGTTTTGAAAGACCTTTTTAAAATCATTTTCAATGAGGAGTAAGCTAATAGTTGGATCTTTTATTATCCTCACAGTGCATCAGTTATGCGGTAATGTGCTATGAAATTATTGCGGGGGAAATTAATTGTAATATTAATTTAATAATAAAAGTAACCTAATAATAATAAGAATGTAACAGGCCTACATTAGCTGGAAATGCCAAATGCTCTTAAATTTGCCAATATTTGATGCTTTTGACAATATCTCTGGCTATCGTCGATACATGATCATCGTCTTTTGACGTACCCCAGCACGGAGAGGTTAACGCGGTGGCCCCCTCACAGTGCGTGCCTGTCCGCTACGCTACTGTGTGCATCTTGATGCCAGGGGATTCACATAACTGTCTTGAAACCAATGCAAAACCTAAGTGGGGAAAAATTCCTGATTGCATGGTTCCTATTGAAATTACTACATTTCACCTGTGAAAAGTGGCCAAACAATGGTACAGTAAATGTGACCGCAACTGTAGTCTGGCAGAGACAGAACTTTTAAAGTGCATGTAAACTCACTTAGTGTGAGGCAATTTAAGATGTTAATTTACCTGGTCTCGAAACAGCAGGTGAGCTGGTACCACACAGGGCTCGGCCAGGACCCGGGCCAGCCTGCAGACTAGACTGGTAAAGTGAGTCCAATTCAGAGAGTTCCTGGTCCTCGGCCTCTGTGGGTTCCAACTCCATGCTCTGGAAGTTTGAGTACTTAGGGATGTTCTTCTTCCTGGTGCTCATGGGAATGTGAGGAGCAAGGTGTCTTCCAGGTGTGTGTTGAGAGAGGGCAGGTCCTGTTTGCTGGTTCTGATCAGGAGGTGTGTCATAGGGGTTGACAACAGCATCAGGACGGTCTAGGCTCCAAGAGGACCAATGACGGGCAGCAACTGGAGGGGTCAATTTGGTGCAGGGCTGGGAAGATGCACACAGGGGTTGCCATATGGGGGCTCTTCGGGGCACTGGCCCCTTCTCCTCAACAGGGATGGGTGGTGGACTGGGATTGCTGGATTGGGGTATCTGGTCTGGACTATCTGCAGTGCCCTGCCACAAAGGAGGATTTGGAGATTGAGGGTGCTGACAGCTGGAGACCTCTTCGTCCTCTCCCAATACACCCCAGAAGTCAAGGGGCAAAGAGGGCAGAGATATGGCAAGGTGCTTGCGTATGGGCATGATCCGAATGCCTGATGCTTGGAGAACATCTGATAATCTGATGCCACCCCATTCGTCCTCATTCTGGGTTGTCCAATTGTTGTGTTCATCACGCTCTTGGGGCTGTGGCTGAGAAGAGGCAGGCCGGGGATTGAGCGATGGGCGGCTAGAAGGCTGAGATGGGGAGTTTGTACAAGAGGAGGGTGATTTCATGTGTTGAGGAGAGGGTGGGCCAAGCACAGAATCCTGATTGGTCTCCCAGACCTCTTCCTGATTGGCTGTCAACAATACTTGGACCGGGCCAGGCTGTTCACTGAAGAGGCAAGAAAAGCAAGAGAAGGGTTTTGGTTAGACACTCTCTGAAAAATGAACATGGTTATCTGAAATTAGTACAGTCCCATTCAACATTATCACTCAATTAATGTCACTAATTAAATTATGGCAAAATTTATTTATTTAATGGCATGATTATATGAATTATTTGAAAAATGTAATTAAATTAATTAACTTTGTTTAACATTATGTTTTGTAATTAAAACATTAAGGACTAAAATGCCTTCACACCAGTATTGTTATTGTTAAACAAATTATTTATAATCTTTTTATTTGTTGAAATAAAGCTGAAGTAAAATAAAATATCAACATTTCATGAAAAACTTCAAATTAAAAATGAAAACCTATGCTGAATTACAACTTTGATGCTATTATTTCCTTGTGCATATAAATGTGTACTTGTGTATGCTGAAAGGTTTAACTTTTTATAGGAAGCCACATATATATTTTATATAAATATATTTTATATTACCAAAAATATGCAGTATGTATTCATTCGTTAAGGCAGACTAAACATAAAATAAGCAAGAAACCAAGAGTTCTAACAGGTCTTTGATAAGATCAGTTGGTGTTATATTTGTAAATCAATACTCATTCATTCATTTCAAAATATTCATTTATTTCAATGTCCAATCATACCCGAACAAATGGTTTTGTTGCAAGAAACCCAATCTAACACATTTTCTAACTCAAAAAGTTAAAGGGGTCATATGATGCGATTTCAAGTTTTCGCGATTATGGTAAGGGGCGTTACATTTCCGACGAGTGCTTGCGGTGTTCGGCCAATCACAATGCACTGGGTCAGCTGGCCAATCAGAGCAGACTGCGCTTGTCGGAAGGAGGGACTTTGTAGAAAACGAAGCGTTTGAGAGAGGCGGGGCATAGAGGACCTACAATAATGTACAGTATTTGAAAAATAATGTGTTTTTTGAACATTAAAGCATGTCAACATATTATGTTACACCAAATACACAAAATAATGATCTTTAAAAAAGCATCATATGACCCCTTTAACAATGCTGCCAAGGACCAAATTCAAGGAGACCTGCGTCCTTCACACCAGTATTCATGAGCCACTTCTCATACAATGCACACACACACAGTCCCCGCGTGCTTTCCACAGCTGACGCACTACGTGACCTTGACATAATTTTCATAGTCGTCATATAAACCAGAGTTACAGCAGCCATAAATATGCCCAAAAGCTCCCCAGAAGTGGAGTGCATGGGAATGAGCATTGGCTTTGCTCCAGAAGGGAAACCTGCTCGCTATTTGCATTCACCTCTAATAAAGCAGAGCAGAGTATCCATCAGAATACCATCAATCCTCCTTAATCTCTACTGGCCCTCAGCGACCCACCGATGACCCGTGTGATAGATTCATTGTCAGATAAATCTTTATCTAATACCAGTAAAAAGCCTCTGGAAGATGCAAACACACAATCCTCAGTGTTTTTATTGCATTGTGCAGTGAATGCATTGTGCAGTGAAAATATTTTATAGGTTTAAAAAAAAAAAGCTAAACTGAACTGAACATCTTTCACAGTGCCCCCAGGAATCTGCTTACAGTATGTACCCCAGGACAGTCCTGACTGGGAATCACTGGTTTAGAGAAGCAGTACTAGGTGATAGGTGGTTCCTGGCGGCTGCTGCATGCCCTAGAGTGGGTATAGAGGGAACTGAAGTGGGAGAAATTTCGGTACAGAGGTAAACATCCCCGATTAATGTGCTGGAGTGCTCATTTACTGTAAATACTTCCTCAAGAACTACATTGGGTAATTACCCAAGGGGCTTTGGCCAGGTCAGGCCATACATCACATCAACACCTTTAATCAATGGAGGGGAAAGAGAAAGCAGGGAACAAGAAAAAACAAATAAAACAACCGCATTCCATGGGACACACTGCCGCAGTGGCTGTTGCTTTGTTCTACTTTATTAGTAAAGTGGCATGCCATGTGTATGTAATATCGGGGGGTAGCCATTCGCTAGCTTGGGTTTGCCAATAACTCAGCCGACTGCACCCAGGCTTCTAATATTTGGTCTTATCGGGAATCTATAACACCCGTCCCATCTGTATGTGTGATTTTAAATGAGAAATTAACCTCTAAAATCTCTGGAAAACAAACAACAAAACCCAAAGCAACCACAGCTCATTGTGAGAGTAAAATGTCAGCTTGCATTCTGACAAACTGATCAGTTAGATCAGAAGTGATCAGAAGTGAGAACTGCATCACAATCACAGAAATATAACAGAAAACACAGCTTTTTCTCATTACCACTTTACAAAAGTCCAATATAACTATAATTCTTCCTAATAACATTTTTTTTTACAGAAACATGGGTTGGCTTTAAGACCAAAATCTTGACTTCGGTACGATACCAGCCTTGGTACCTCAGTATCTATAAAAACAGATGTTAGGTAGACTACTATATTATGCATGACAGATTTGCATATCATGTAAATGAAAAATTTACTAATAACTGAATTGACCATGAAATCTGTTAGATAAGTTATATTTTTAAATCAAGCAATGTCATGGAATTAACAACATATAAAACATATATTTGTATTTGAAAATAAATCTATATTAATATAAATCTATAAATCTTATTAAATCTAAATATTCTGATGCATGAAGATAATGTATCAAACTAAGAAAAATAACAGTTAACATATTTTGCTAACATGCATAAATTCAGTCTTGCATAAATTTTGAGATGGTCTATTGGTATTATTATACTAACAATTAGTTATAATAATTTATTCATACATTTCATAATCAATACATTTATTTTTGATTCTCAAATAATGCATCAGTGCATTTGAACACCATTATACATCAACTCTACTTTCATGTTTCAAGTCAAAAATTACGTTTGTATGCTGGTATTGTACTGTTTTAAATTTTTTGGTACTGCAGTCCTGATTATGCATCGGTATACCACACAACCCTAACAGACCCAGGGGTCTGAGAGAGTACTGATCTAAACAAGCGGTTAAGCTGGACACACAGGGTTACAGTACAGGTACCTGGTGGGGCCCTGTGGGCGGCTGGGCTCCTGCTGCTGCTCTTGCTGTTGCTGCATGCGCTGCTGTAGGCCCCGCGCTCTCCTCATGCATTTTTGCAGCTTGGCGTCAGCAGTCCTGCTATGAGTGTTAGCACTGCCCTCATGCATGGAAAATCTTAGTTTAGCTATAATGCAAAAGAACAACAAAAAGGGAAAGGAAAGAAGAGCAGAAGAAAAGAAAACGCAGAAAAGAAAAAGAAAGAGCTGAGTTATGAGGGGCCGGCATGCGGACCATTTCTTTGTTATAGAAACGACAAAGTAGTGAAATTGAAAGAAAGAAGAGAGGGTGATGGTGGGATATATCCCACCTTTCACCCCAAAGCTCTAGGCTGTTCAATAGGCAAAGCTTTGCACGCTAGCTCATCAAAGTTGACACATTGTTGACTTCATGTAATGGGTCGATAACAATAGCTTGCATCAGAAGTGTCATGCCCATATGCCCATTTTGAAAAGTACACCCAAGGGAAAAAAAAACACTTTTATAATTAAAATGCAGGCATGTAAAAAAAAAAAGTCTAAATATTTCACATCTAAATTTGTTCAATCCAACTAACTTGCACATTCCACAGAAAATTCAGTCACTATGTTGCTCCAAAACATTTATTTGTCTTATACTTATCTATTAATTTATTAAATTATTTAATTTATTATTAGTTGTGCTGTCTTACTTTTTTCTCTTTAAAATGTTTTATGTTCTGACCTGTGTATTTAAAAGGTTGTTTTACAAATACAATTAATGATAATATTAATAACAACAACAACAATGATAATAATAATAATTATTATTAAAAAAATATATTTGTTATGTGGTCTTACTTTTTTCTCTTTTTAAAATGTTTTATATTCTGACTTGTATATTAAAAGGCTGTTATACAAATACAATTAATGATAATATTAACAACAACAACAACAACAATAATAATAATAATTATTATTATTATTATTATTAAAAACTAAATATTTGTTATGTGGTCTTGCTTTTTTCTCTTTAAAATGTTTTATGTTCTGACCTGTGCATCAAAAGGTTGTTATACAAATACAATTTGAATTAAAGGGTTAGTTCACCCAAAAATGACAATTAGCCCATTAATTAATCAACCTTATGACGTTCCAAACCCGT
>NW_015546034.1:190919-221610 GCF_001515605.1 Sinocyclocheilus anshuiensis | reverse complement strand
TGTTTTGTTTTGATCTCTCCGCTGCGTTTCCGCGTGCGTCACTTCTGAGCGGCGCATGCGCAAAGCCCACCTCATACGTCATTCCCCCGGAACTGCTTCGTTTACAACAGTGTGAGTGTAAGCTAGATTAAAGTGATTATTACATTTTGAATATGGATATTTTTCATACAAAAACGCATCGATTCGCTACAGGAGCCCTTTGTTCACCCCCGGAGCCGTGTGAGACACTTTTTTTATGGATGGGCACCTTTTATTCCACTTCTTTTGGACTCATGCACTGCAACACCCGCTGAGTGGCATTCAACAGCTTGAAAGATCAAAAACAATTTTTAATATAACTCCGACTGGATTCGTCTGAAAGAAGAAAGTCATATACACCTAGGATGCCTTGGGGGTGAGTAATTTATGGGCTAATTTTCATTTTTGGGTGAACTAACCCTTTAAACAATCAATAATAATAATAATAATAATAATAATAATTTAGTTTTTAATATATATTGTTTATTATTTTAACACACATATATATATATATATTTCATTGTATATTCTTTTTTATATTTACTTTACAAATAGGTGCATGACACCCCTGAGTTCAATCATTTTCATGTTGCCTTTTTAAAAACACATCACCTGCTGTTGTGCAGTATTTTGCTTACTGAACAAACCCATTCACAATGAGTGACATAAACAGAGTTCAGATAGATCATAATATGGAGAAGCACTGGGCTGCCCTGCTGAACGACAAGAGAGAAACCAACGACTGTGATTGAGCTTTTAAGTCCTCGTTCGCAATGTGTACTAAACAACATGTTGAGATCCATCACACTGATTAACTGTCAATTGCATCCCAAAATGAGTTCGCATTAGGAAACAGTTGATTTGGTTGCTCTCCTGTCTGGGGCTGTTACATGGAAAACGCATGGGAGGTTAGTGTTGCCATGGTTCCCTTGAACCTGTTTCGTTTAAGTCTGGTTTAGCATTAATTCTGCCTATCACAAAAATGCTATTTTCAGAACATTTACTGCTGTCAACACCAGCTGCGGCTGAGCTAGCTTTAACTGCAGATGACGTGCATTGCTTTCAATGGGTTAAAAAGGAGCTGACAGCATTTTGGGAGATGCAAAGGGGCAAAGTTTTAGGACAGCACACCACAGACTGAAGACACAGGAAGCAGGAGCAACAGCCAAGACAGACACACAAACGTAGACACACACAAAACCAATGATGGATTGCAGGGTTGTGGCAGGCGTTGCTTTCATTTGGCCAGAGGAACAGGAAACTATTCTTCTATATAGTGAAGGCATGACCTTATAGGCTGCCACTGGAACTTAGAGGCCTGTATGTGCGTTGGGCCAAATCGAATCTGTCTCGACGAGACAGTGAAAGGTCTGCGGGGATCTGAAGAGTGGAAATATTTACAAAAGCTGTCTTCCCTTTACATATATTAGTGCTGCGCCTCACATATACAGACATGCACACACATATACACGCATACCGTGAGCAAAGCGAGACAGAGATGGAGGGTTTGCCGACCTGGATAGGTATAAATAGCTTTGTGGAGAGTTTTGCATGGCTGAAATTGTTCTCCGCTCATTAATCATTCAAGTAGGTATGCCAGCGTTTCGGACAAAAATGCTGTTGTTACAGGTAAGCATGAGATACACAGCCACCTTTTTTGTTTTAATTTGGAGAGTGCTGAGAGATTTAGACAGGATTGCGCGGCAGTATCCTCACACGACGGCTCAGCACAATCACAATCCAATCCTTCCACCAAAAGGGATTTATAGAGGTTGGGAATGTTATGATGGTGAATCCAGGATGGATTTAAGTTTGCGTGTGGCTGTGGGTGAGGCCCATTCAAATGGTGTTCCAAATGGAGGGCTCACACACAGAACAAAATGTTTAAAAAAAAAAAAGGATTAAAATTGTTCCAGCCTCTGTCTGGCACAGATCAGGGCTCTCAAATGGCCAAAGCCAAGTGCTTTTCAATAGCACGCCACTATCAGCGGTATTAACAATCAACAGGCAGAGCCACATGCCCAGTCATCCAATCAGATTGTGAAAATCTGTGCAAATGGTGACTCTGATCACAGCACTAAGTGAACAGAAACAGGGATGCACGGAATATTACATTCAAATAAAGAAATATAAACAGTAAAAATAAAATTATTAAAATAAAAAGTAAACAATAAAAAATAAATAAAATACATTAAAATAAGCTCAATATTATTTCCATGTTATCAATACCTCAAATTTCATACTATTTTGTCTAAATCATTAAAAAAAAAAAAAAAAACACTAGGTACTAAATTAAAGCTTTAAATGCTAAGTTAATTTAGGCATCAAAACATTGAAATATACAGTATAAAATGGATATTTATTTTGAGATTTGTTAAAGATTACAATTAGCAGTGTTAATAATTCATTAGTGTTTTTAAATGACAAAACCTAGTGAAAAATAAATATACTAAAATGTATTTGAAATACATTTACGTATTTTATTCTAAGTATACTACAAATACAGTACATTTACATATTTATGTACTTAATAAAAAAACCTGCAATTTTACTTTTAGTATACTGCACTGGTATAATTAAAGTCTGCTTTCATTTTAAATTTTGTGCTTAATGCACTTCAGTTGTGCAGAAGTAGTTCTGAAGTTCAACTGAAGATATACTTTGATTGTGCTAAAGTGGAACTACTGCAAGTATACTTAAGGTACACTTTAAATATCTTAAAATATCTATTTAAAGTGCTAAAGATCATACAATCCTCATCCATAGTATCATTAAAACACATTTTAGGCTTAATATTAAGAAATGTGCATTGTGCACAAGTAGTACTTCAAATAAAGTTTAATTATACTTTTTATATCAACAAGTCTTGAGCGATATGCCAGTAAATAATAGATTTGAACTATACTTAGTATGAAATAAATGTATTTTAAATATATTACTTTTTTACTAGGGATGATATGCAAAAATTCTGAAATAAGTGAAAATAGCAAGCACAGAAAAATATCCAATTTCTATTGAAAAATAAAAAAATCTCTAATATCAACAAATAACCAATGTAGTACTGATATACTGTGCATCCCTAGACAAAACAAAGACAGGATAATGAAAAATAATATGCCACGCACATAAACAGAGAATAGCACACAGAAAGACAAATAGAAGCAAACACACACAGGGTGCTGCAGGAAGGGAAGGCAGTGTTGGGGTATTACTGGTGGGTTTGTGTCATGTTGCGAGGACATGAATGTTTTTGGGAGCTGCATTCTTACCAAATAAACCTAGAAAGTGCATATATTGGGTAAGTGACGGTTACCCGAGTGGAGAGTGGAGGAGTTGGGCGTAGCAAGCAGAGGCAGGTTAGAATTACTTACACACAGCATGGTGGGAGAGCGCCAGGGCTGTAGCTGTATCCCCAGCTTGCTCCAGGCGCAGTGACTGCTCTAAGAGAGAGTCAGCCTCCGCCAGGCAGTGCTCAAAACTGCCCCCCTTCCCTGCAATTAACACACCAAGGCCAGGCTTCTGAGAACACGCTCATACACGCACAAACACTGCTCACAGGAGCCCGTGTGTTCCCGGGAACACGCCACTCACAACGTTTACACGGCTTACCAGGAATGGAGACGTCCACTGACACACAAGCACACACAGTCTGATGACTGCCACCAACACAACTCAAACACAATTTGACATGTTTGTAAACACATCATGCACGCTGACTAGGGAGAACTCTGATTCAAGATTAAAATGTAAGATTTGAGTGTATAGGCGTGTTTTTGATGCTATGGCTCCCATCTACAATAGTTATATTATAATTCATGGTGTTACAATGATATTTAAATTCTTTTTATTTTTTAAAGATCATGAGACATTGCATTAGAGTTGAGAAGACAGGAAAGAGTAAACTTTTACTTCCAAACTATCCCTGCTGGAGAAAAAGGTTTGAACCAGCCTAAATAGGTTTGCTGGCCTTTGCTGGTTTAAACTGGTTTGCTGGTCTCCCAGTATATGGCCAAGTTGGTGCTAAGTTGGTTTAGCTGATCGGTCGGCCTGATCAGGTCAAAAGTATGTAAACTACCACCCCAGGAGCATTAAAGGGATAATTCACCCAAAAATGAAAATTACACAATGATTTATTTACTCACCCTCAAGCCGTCCTGGGTGTATATGACTTTCTTCTTTCAGACAAATACAATCAGTGTTAGGTTAAAAATTTTTATTATCCTGGCTTTCTTCCAAGCTTTATAATGGCAGTGAATGGGGTTCAAGGTTTTGAAGCCCAAAAAGTACATCCATCCATTATAAAAAGTAGTCCACACAGCTCCAGGGGGGTTAATAAAAGCCTTCTGAAGCGAAGCGAGGCATTTGTGTCAGAAAAATATCCATATTTAAAACTTTATAAACCGCAATCTCTAGCTTCTGCTAACTGTCGTACTCGCGTTTATGAGAGAGTGATATTCCAGCGGATGACGTAGGACGTAGGCGTAGCGTAAGCTCCGGTGAGAAGTGACAAACGCAGAGGCACAGAGGAAAGAGCAAAACAAAACACCGGTCACGAATGAAGGATTTCGATATAAGCCAAGAGGACACTGGTTTTCCTTTGCTGTAAATAAAACTTGGCTCTCGTGAGACTAGCATATTCTCACCGGAGCTTACGTTATGCCTACATCATCCACTGGAATGCCACTCTCTCATGTACGCGCGTACGACAGTTAGCGGAAGCCAGAGATTACACTTTATAAAGTTTTAAATATGGATATTTGTCTTACACAAACACATCAAATCACTTCGGAAGGCCTTCATTAACCCCCCAGAGCTGTTTGGAGCACCTTTTTATGATGGATGGATGTACTTTTTTGGGCTTCAAAATCTTCACCCCATTCACTGCCATTATAAAGCTTGAAAGAGCCAGGACATTTTTTTTATATAACTCTGATTGTATTCGTCTGAAAGAATAAAGTCATATACACCTAGGATGGCTTGAGAGTAATTCATGGGGTAATTTTCATTTTTGGGTAAACTATCCCTTTAAATCAGACCAGCCTAAACAGCATAGAAAGCCATCAGAAAAAAAGCTATTCAAAAATCTCTAATATCAACCGATAACCAATATGGTACCGATAAATTGTGCATCCCTAAAAACAAACCTGAAGTCATCTGCTGGTCTTAGCTGGTCTTAAACTGGTTTGTTGATTTTAAATTGGTCTAGCTGATCTTCCAGCATGGCCAAGCTGGTGTTAATTTGGTTTAGCTGGTCGGTGAAAACTGGACAAAACCACCTTAGACCCATTAAATCAGACCGATCTAAACAGTATAGCCAGCCATAAAAACAAAACAAAAAAATGTAAAAATGTCTAACTTCACTAGATGATCTATATGGTATTGATTCATTGTACATCCCTAGAAAGCCATCAAAACATATCAGCCTAACCAGATTAGCAAGGCTCAGAAACCAGCTAACCACTTTAGGCTGGTTTAAGCTGGTTTTTGTAGAAGGGATTAGAAGGGATTTTCTCTTTAAACACAAATTCTAGCTCCTTTCATTTGGTTTCTGCTGTTTGGCCCTGTGTGGCATTTACCCTGGTGCTGAAGTTCGTCCAGGTCCATGAACTTGCTGGGTCTGGGGTTGAAGCCCTGCGCTGCTTCTCTCTCCTTCTCCTTTTTCCTCTGGAGCTCCTGCTGCCTGGCCCTGCGAGCAACTTCCTCTTGCAATTCATCCAGCTCGCTGCGCCCCTCTCCTATACATACACAAAGACATAAATAAGTAATAGTAATACTCATATCCTAGTTATACACTTGAAATGAACACCTTGTCCTGTAGCAATAGTGGGTTAATGCACATAGGCAAAGACCGGTGGTGACTCACCCAAACTCAGTGGACTGCTGCTC
Organism: Sinocyclocheilus anshuiensis; assembly: GCF_001515605.1. Lineage (NCBI taxonomy): Eukaryota > Metazoa > Chordata > Actinopteri > Cypriniformes > Cyprinidae > Sinocyclocheilus > Sinocyclocheilus anshuiensis. Next base: position 215,706 of record NW_015546034.1, on the reverse strand, counting down.
CAGGTGGGTGATTTGAGGTCTTGCAGGATGGCACTGCTGCTTTTGGACTTGGGCACTGTGCGCCAGGAGGGCCCAGAAGTCACCGGTCTCTTACTGCCGCTGTCCCTGAGGCGGGGAAGAGCATATGTCATTCACTCAGTCATCATGAGAGTGATTCTCAATGTCTCTGTGGTAAATTTGTCTGCGCATACTACAACTTTAAGGCTTATGGTACAAGCCAGGACAGATATTTATGATATATTCAATACAGTTTTGTTGGCATTTTACAATTAACCAACACTGTGAATATTAACACCATCAGAAACAATCTATGATAGATTTGTTGTATAGTCATACAGTATATGAAGCAGGTCTGGGTGATGCTTGCTTATTTCTGCTTCATATTTCATACATTATTTATAGAAATATAGTGTTGAAAATATCAAACATGATGCAGCAGGTATTTGAGGTATATTATTCATCAACGTAATGCATTTCATGACACATTATGCCCACCAAAAAAAAGTTAATCAAATCATTAAATTAAAATAATTTAAAACTGAAATATAATTTGATTAAGATGCATTTGTAGCAGGAACTGATATATAAATATACAAACAGTCTGGTCTATCATTTTTTAGAAATATAATCGATTTTCATTTCTTACTGCCATCATTTTACACTATTGTTCAGTAATTTTTTGAAATGTATTTTAAAAGAAGTCTCTCACCAAGGCTGCATTTACTATTTGTTCAAAAACAAATTAAAAACTGTAATATTGTGAAATATTATTAAATTAAAATATTTTAAATTGTGATTTAAAATTTAGTCAAGTTAGTTTTGCTTTAAATACAGTGTGATTTTTGGTAATCGAGATCTGGCAGCAACAACACATTTTTCTGCTTGGACGAGCAATTCGCGGACAGTATTTCTTGCGCATGAAATCACCCACATGCCAACAAACCAATGAGAACACAGAACAATAATGATGATTCATAGTAACAGAGCATAGGTGCCAAAGCTGTTGTGGATCCGCTCACCTGAATCCCTCCGTAACTGGCACAGATTTACAGAAAATTGGTTTGACAAATAAACAAATTCCAGACCATTACACACATGTGAGCTTCATATTACACATTACTTGACAAGGGAATTTACAGTAATGTTAATATTAAACAGCCAGTCCCCACACTCATTATCTGAAATGGCTTGGGTACACAGAGCATTCACAGCTTATACGGACTGCACACCCGATATATAGGTTAGTTAGTTTTGGCCAAGTTGCTGTGTTACCTGTGAGCACTGGTGCTTGGGTTGTCGCTGAGGGGCATGTCCATGCTGATGGGGCTGTTGCTGTTCCTCTCACTACTTTCGTAGCCACTCTCCATCCTCTGGATCAGTCGAGGCTGCTGTTCCACACCTCTTAAAGGTGGCGGGATCGGTAGATGCTCCACTTCCGTTTCTGGCACGCCCCCTGAGCCATCGGTCATGGCCCCCATCTCTGCTGCTGCAATGTTTGACCGCTCCGCCGCAGCCCCTGAGACCAGCTCACTGTGCCCTGGTGACATCGGGTCTTCCGGCAGCGGGGAAGGTCCGAGCGTGGCGTAGCCGGCTGGCCGATGCTTTTCCCGGCTGAAGATACTGTCAATGTTCAGGGCCTCTCTTCTGGGTCTCCATGTGGGCCGATAGCGCCCTCCACTGGAGCTGGACTTGGACTCGCTGCTGGTGCTCTCGTCTTCCCAATCTCTCGCCTGCGCCCCAGCCTCCGAGCCGCCCACTCCTGAGCTAGAGGAGGATGAGAGGGGTCTGCTGTGGATCATATTCACAGTCTCTTTATAGTCCTGCAGATGGCCAGTAGAAGAGGGTCTCGGCGTACAAAGGGGAGTGGCCTGGTCTTTAAGAACCTCCCCTGAAGAAAAAAAAAATCACATTTATAAAAGTTTTAAGTAGTAAATTTGATAGGACATGTGCCTTCTCAGTTTGATTCAGCATGACGCATTTGCCAGTGGAATTTATATTGAGAGTGTGCGTGTTTGTTAAAGTACCTGCAGTATCCATGCTGTTCTGGGAACCGCTGCTGTCCTGATTACACACCACTGTTCCCTGAGAGTCAGAAGAGAAATGGGAGGCCATGGACTCATGGTGTGATCGAGAGTGCTTGTAGCTGTAGCTGTCTGTGGAAGAGTCTGTGCGTGTGTCACTTGCAATTGAGGGCTCCCTCCCTGACGACAACAACAACAACAGCAGAGAGGGCATTTAGAAATAGAGAAAGTTAGCTTCAGCGATCCAGCTGCAACTGCTCAAAGGTCAGAATTTAAAGGGATAGTTCACCCAAAAATTAAAATCCTCGTGTCATTCCAAACCTACATTCAAAATGAATGCAATCACAATGAATGTGGACTAAAGCTTTCAGAATTCAAAAATGAATGTAAAAACTCAATCAATGGTTCTCAACCAGGGGGCTGGGGCCCACTAGGGGGCCTCAGCGATCTTCCAAAGGACCCTAAAATGAAATGATTAAGTGACCTGAAATGATTAAGAATAGGACAAAACAAGCATTAATATACAGAAAAGCAAGTAAAAATTGAAATATTTCTTACTTTAATTCACCCCCTTTCGGCTAGACAACCTGGATATACTGTATGAGGCCTAATTTTTAAAAGTGTTATTTCTAGACCTGGAAAAGTCATGAAAACTAATAAAATCATAAAGCTCTATGGGCATTTTTAAAATAAATATACACTTTTGTATGCATGCCAAGTTTTAAAATATTTTATCGTGTAGAAATTGTGAATAAACAATACTTTTGAAAATCCTCATCCTTAATCCTAATGAAAAAAATCATGAAAAACTGGAAAAATCATAGGGCCTTCAGCGGACAATGGAGTTAAAAAGGTTGAGAACCACTGTTTTAAAGTCATATTATAGCACTGTGTGAGATACAGAATGTTTTGTTTTTATTTACTGAAAATCTTCCTCTCCAGTGAACCGTTAACTCAAGAATTGCTGTGAGGCTAGGTGACTCAGTTGTGAACCTTGTAACCAGATCAGGCCATTGCATGAATGAACAAGATCATCTGATTCAGTGAAAAGATCTGATTCAAAAGAATTATTCAGACATCGCTACATCTCTCATGAATGCACCAAGGACAGTTAAATAAACTAAACAGTTTTTTCTGTTGAAAAAATCTACTGTATGTTTTAGCGCTGTATTGACCACTCTTATGATGTTTTGGACTTATTTTCAAGCTTGAAAACTTTAGTACCCATTCAAACCTAAATTAATGGAAAAGACCAATCACAATCTTTAAAATTAGCCCTTTGTTTTTTCATGTTTTATATGGATTTGGATTGACTGTATTTTCATTTTTAAGTGAACTATTCCTTCATCTGATTCTAAGAATAAGCGATGATAAGTAGTATTGTTTCTTTTTTGTTTAACCCTCTACCTCTCCGTCCCGCCTCTCAGTTCCTCTTAGTCTCACCGGAGTCTTCGCTGTCATAGCCGGCCTTGCTACTGTGGTGCAGGTCCAGCTGCGCTGCCAGCATGTCTTGCGATGACACGGGCGTTCCTCGGGGGTCAGCGTACAGCAGCAGAAGTGGCTGGTAGTGGCCTTTTATACATCTCGACACCACATCCTTCCACTTAGGTCCGATCTGTGACGGTTTGGTACATTCAGACTTAACCGCACACTCCATTCACAATTAGAAACTCTAGAATCAGCTGCCAGAGACAGACACGTCATTACCTCCTTCACATGTGCATCATCGAAGTACATCCACTTGCGTATCTTGGTCTGGAAGAAGAAGGTGGAGTAATGCTTGCCGTAGTAGCAAACCATGCCCACAAGGTAGAGCTCCGATTGTTTGGCCCTCTCATCTGTCACACGGTAGAACAGCTGGAGGGCGGGCACATAAAGAGAGAATTGTCCGTGAGGACCAATCAGATTTAGCGTATCTCTAAACAAGGTCCCTTCAATAAGGGTTAAAAATGTATTAAAGAATTGTCTCTCTTTCAAGTCATGAGTGTGAATTTGAATGGAATTGGTCACACATACACAGGATGTTGAATTAGACGTAATTGATGTACTTTGAATTGCAGTGACAGGAGGATTTCACTGAATTGCAATTTTTTAAAAAACACAACAGAACAATTTCATTATTTTAGCAATAAAACATAATTATATCATTCATTCTGGCAAATTATGCCCATTTATTTCCTAATAAATAGTCATTTAAGTTCAAAAGACAGGTATCCAAATAGATTTCAATTATGCCATAAGATACAAAATGCAATTTTATAAAAATAAACAAACAGTCACATCAAAATTTTTATTTATTTACTACATAACATATGGAATAAATAATAACATTTTGGTAAACTAAGTGTTTTGACAGATAACATGAATAAAAATGTAACAAATATAATATTAACACCAACAAATATTATAATAATCATAGTTTATTATTATTATTATCACTTATTCTCTTAATCTCACCAAGCCTGCATTTATCTGATGAAAAATGTAGTAAAACTATAATATTGTGAAATATGATTCCAACTACATTAATATATTTTAAAAAGTATTTTATCCTGTGATGGAAAAGCTGAGTTTTAGGCAGCCATTATTCCATATGCTGTGTGCATGAAAACACTTGTTATATTAGTCTCTTTGAATTTCATTCTATTTTTTATGCACTTAAATTCAAGTTCTGCATTCTGTTTAACACAGAATGGCACACAACCCTGCCGTGAAGTTGATGTGAGAATGCTGTAACAGTGGGGCCACAGAGATATTGAATGTGACAAAGAGTACACTGTGTTTCCTCCTCTTGTCCTGAACTGTGCATAAGAGAGAGGGAGCTGGAAGCTCAAGGTTATTGCGTTGAAATGGTGACAAAAAGGAACAATGATAGTGTGTTGTCCGTGCATGCAAGAGTCTTACATCACCCAATCGGAGGCACGTGCCCAGGCTGTGGATGACGTCTTCGGCTAGATCAGAGTGATCCGAGTCCCACACCAGGCCGATGCTGATGATCTCCGGGCAGTTCATCAGAACCCGCCGAATCCGTAACATCTCACCACAGTTATTCTGAAACGATGAGGCAAAAAAAAGAGGGCATCTTGATCACATGTGCATGTGTGTGCAAGAGAGAGAAAAGGTGAAGGAGAGATTAAAGGAACGCTTCAAACAGGGCAACACAGTCCAGCAGGGCCTTATGTTCGGCACCCAATGTTCTAGCTGTGCTCTTTGAGTCACCGCCCTCTGTCGAGCGCTTTGGCAGCGGTATACGGAAACAGGCTCTGGCGATGAGCACCACTGCCAGCCTGACCCCTTCCCTCAACGTACAAAAACCTAGCCGAGCACTGCCTTTGTGGAGCGGGCAGCGGGGTGGCAAACAGGCTGGCATCAGACCTGGGCAGGAAGGGATTAGACAAAGAGCCCAGTTCTCAGAACCAGCCTCTCTCTCTCTCTCTCTGCCTCAGTCGCTCCATCACAGACAAACACACACAAGCGAGGCAGCCAATGAACAGCCAGCAGCGGCAGCACTGCTGAGCTTTTGGGACAGACACACAGTGTCCCATTAGAGATCATTGTTAGCCTCAGCTCCGCAGTCTGCCCTGCCAAGCGCTGGGAATCCAGACAAACACATGCTTTCAGGGCCAGACGACTAAGCTTCTAAAGAGCAGTGACGTTACAAACTACCGATCTCAGCTGCATTTCAATAAAGCCATTTCAGGGAATCGACAAATGGAAACTCACTGGAAATGAAAGAATGGATTTCAGCTCAACTGAATTTTGACTCATTTCACTGATTTGGTACGGAGCAGACTGTAAAGAGCTGATATGGGTTTCTCCGTAAGCACGCTGAATGATGCTGGAGCGTGTTTGGGTTGATGAAATCATCCGCCTCCTTTGGCGGGGTGAGGGTGCACAGTGTGTGGTAAGAGCTGATCGGCAGCTGGTGTGTAATAGGGTAGGACTGTCTCTGTCTGTGTGTGTGTGTGTGTGTGTGTGTGTGTGTGTGTGTGAGTGTGTGTGTGTTGTGGGTCTGTCGTCTGTATAGAGGAGAGGAGCAGTGAGCAAAACTCTCTCGGGCAAAGAACAGACGGTCTTTATGCTTCCACGTGAACAGCAGAGCTTAAATGAGTATCTGGGTGGCTTGAAAAAGGGTTTGTATTGAATCACTTGGGTGAAGATCAAGTTAACGGGCAAAGTCAAAATCAAACTAAGTGACAGACTATTGAAGGCATGAAATAATTTTATCCAATGGGATTTGACTGGATGGTGAAAATTAGGCTTTTATTTTAAAAGGACAATATTACACACTTTATGGAATACTTGATCCTGATTGGCCAAACCAATCAACTAAACTGTACTGTATATTTCAGCGTTGCTCCAGACATCCGATATGTGTGGAGGACTAGGAGTGACACTTAGTAAAAGATATTAATTTATTAATTCACATTAATTCAACATAAAATGGAAATAAATTAATCACTTATAAACTGACAAATAAATTGACATATTTAAAATTGTTTATTTAATTAAAGGGGTCATATGATGCGATTTCAATTTTTCCTTTCTCTTTGGAGTGTTACAAGCTCTTGGTGCATAAAGAAGATCTGTAAAGTTGCAAAGACTAAAGTCTCAAATCCAAAGAGATATTCTTTATAAAAGTTAAGAGTCAACCACGCCTACCTAAAACGGCTCGTTCTAACACGCCCCCACATGTCTACGTCACGATGTGGGAAGATTTGCATAACGCCACCCAAATGTTCACGCAAAGAAAGAAGGCGTAACTTTTATTCTCGCTGTAGTATTGTTGCTGCCGCCATGTCGTGAAGGCGCTGTGTGTTTCAGTGATGTTTTTTATATTTAAAGAATTTGCCACTGATGATTCAAACGCGAGTTTTGAACAGTGTAGAGTAGTGCTTGTTGTTTGTCATTTCTCCGATCACAAATGCAGACATGGTTTTATGTTTACGCGGCGCGATGCAATGCAACGCGTAAAAAGACAGTATAAGTCATTATAATCCGTAATTATGTCCCCACTGGATGCAACAAATGCCTCGCTTATAATGGGTTTTCATGTTTTTGAATCGTCGCTCTGGCCGGACAGGGCATCACAATATGGTAAGGGGCGTAACATTTCCGTCACACGCTTGAGGTATTTGGCCAATCACAATGCACTGGATAGCTGGCCAATCAGAGCACACCTCGCTTTTCAGACCGATGAGCTTTGTAAAAATCGACGCGTTTCAGAAAGGCGGGGCATAGAGGAGAAACAATAATGTACAGTATGTGGAAAATAATGTGTTTTTTGAACCTTAAACCGCATAAACACATTTCATTACACCAAATACACCAAATAATGTTCTTTTTAGCAACATCATATGATCCCTTTAATGTTTTAAAATGTAATTAAATACAACAAAATAGTAAATTATTTTTTTAATGCAATTTAAATTGTATTTTTGAGTCAAAACCTAAGTGGTCACCCCAACAAGAGAACTGTCCAATTACTTTTTTTCTTTTTACTCAACTTAGAAATGGATAAAGAAAAGCATTTGACAAAACAACAAAGAAAAGCATCTAAGACATTTATTATTCCTTCATTTTATTTTAAGTGTTACTCCTAGTCCTCCATATGCTTGTTTCATGTCTCATCTAGCACTCCACAGTGTCTTTATTCTCACAAAATAAATTTATTTCATTTAATAATTCAAATTCATTAAAAAAATAAAGCATTAAGAGGTCCTTTTACTGTCTTGTTTTCTTAACATTTTCTCATGAGAAAAAAAAAAACGTACGCCTCTCAACATTTCTCTGGTCAGCCACAGGTGTTCCGGTCCCTTGAAATCAACCACATGTTCAGAGTCCCTACAGTCATAAAGCTGTAGCCTCCTTCTCAAGCATCGGACACTGATTTGTAGGTGGCCCATTGAGCTATTACTCAAATTCTTTATACATTAAACTATCTAAAAAAACAGATATGAAAATTTTAATGAGATGTTAAGCATGAAAAACGTTAAGTTAGAAAAAAACAGCAGTTAGACATGTATGCATGCATGTACTCACCGGACAGTTTCGCAGGTCGCCCATGGTGCTGGCGTTGCGGAGAAGCTCTCCAAACATGTCAGGCGTGGGCTTCTCCTTACATTCCAGCATTCGCACAGCTTGGTTACTGCAGCAGAGGGAATAAGAGACAGACGTGTCCTCAAGCACCAGTGTTAACACCACTGACAGGAAATACACACACAACTCTACATACAATAATGTTGAACCATAATTAAAAGTATAATACAGCTCAGTGTTAAATTTTTTCAACTGCCCAAAAACTTTAGTCTACGCAGATGTTATATATCGTCCATAGATCACTATTCCCTAGAAGACATCAGAAACTAATGTAGCAGCACTCATTCTCTGTTCCATCTCTACATGGTCTCCATAAGGACAGAAGCCGCAGGCCTGTGCAGAAATCAGTGTACTTTACTGGCTAATGTTTCCTTAAGCTAAGCGTTATAGCATCCATTTGACATGCAGCATATCTGCACACATGAAGCGTCTGTCAGCATGTCTGCATGGAGGAAATGTGCCGAGACAGTCCCTTGAGGGCTAAATACAACCTATATGCAGACACTAATTTACATCAGACAGACAGGTCTACCCTTTCTCTCGCTGTCTTAATTTCAGCATTATTCAGTGTGCTTTAGTTGAAAATTATGGTCATACTGAAAAAAAAATTATGTTCTTTTTCATCATGTTAAACGTATGGCTCTTTTTGCAATTAAAAAGTTAATGTACTGAAATAGCCACTTTGACCTTGAATCACACTTCACATTGTTTAGCATGCAGTGTTTATGATCTCAGATTACCACTCATCATATTCAACACATTAATAATGATGTTAAGAGGGTGGATGGCATCATCCTTTTTTCCTTTCTGGCATGTTTCCTGCATATCCATCCATCTATATAATCTACAGTATCGCATGCATTATCATTCGCTGGGTGACATATGATGGTAATGTGAACGATTTGCACAAAAATGGTCAATTTATGAATTGCATGATGCTACTGCAAATTTCTGATCGATTCTAGTGTCTAAACCACTTTACATGATAGGTGTGTTGATATAACTATTAAAAAGTTGCACTGTTGTTTGGTATTACAGCTTTATTTATTCAGGTTTCTATTTAATTAGTTATCCATTTATGCTCATGGAAGATTAAAAAGTATGGTGTAATTTGCACTGCAATAGAGTTCTATGTAAATGCGACCTGGCAAACAACTGAATAAACAAACCTTGAATAAAATTATGTATATGATAAGTTTAACATGCATTTCATTTGGATGTGCATTTGATTGGAATCCCAAATGTGCCATTCGTAGGTAGATGTGTAGTTTATAGTGTAGGATTGTAAATCAGTGCTATCAGAATGATAAATGTAAGCCTCTGTTTCACAAAAGAGAGAAATAAATAAATGCAATGAGTTCCATTGTTTCCATGGTATGTGCGAGTTTGGTTTAGCAGCTTTGTTTCTGGATGAAAAACACTGAGTTAGGATTTTGAGCATATTGCGTAGTCTTTGTTTTCTGGTGTGAGTTTGAGAGTGTGTGTTAATATGAAAACCGTCGTGTGAGAATTCAAGGCTGTACAGGGGTACAGCCTTGAACTCACTCCATCCAGGAGTGAAGGAACACACTGTACTATCATTTCCTGCCACACGGCCACATGTCAAAGCACACGATTTACTGTGGAGTGAGTGTGTGTGTGTGTTTGTGAGCGTAAGAGAGGAGAGAGACTGCATGTTTTTATGCATGTGTGCAATGCAAAGCCAGCAAACTGTGTGTGAAATGGTAAAGGTTAATACGTATTCAGCAATTTCAAATTCAGCAAGTGAAATATCTGTGCATGAGATTCCATTATCCATTTTCAAAGAAAGAGAATTGTTGCTTTTATATCTGATACAGAAATCAATAAGGGATGTCTAAATCTATGTGTTTTTTATTCAGCCTGTCACAACAGATCCTTGGGTGCTTTTTGTGGGATTTTAACATCCAACTTTTAATGTTTCATGTAAAGAAAAATGCTTGTATCAATGAAAACCTGATCTACTTCCCTGGTCAAGGTCATACAATAAGACACAAAATAAAGATGGTAAAAGCTTGTGTGTGTATATAAAAAATACATTCAAGCTTAAAAGTATGATATAAAAAATATAAAAAATAAATAAATAAGAATTCATGTAATATGTATTTTCATCCTATCAAGTTTTCTATAAATATATACATATATATTACAAATAAATCATATTTACCAGAACCGTTTATGTCCAAACCCACTACTTTTCAGGAAATGAGAAAAACCCTTTAGTTTTAAATAATTAAACACCATGTTGGTATTGTGGCTATGACATTTACAGTATGTGCAATTCACAGACTTTATAGTATGTGCAATTATTGTTACAAAAATAATGCCCTAACTCAGTACACATACAATTTGACAGATGGCATACTAGTAGCCTTTATTTGAGATCTTAATAAATCAGGGCCTTAGTGGGGGGTCAAACTATTCTATTATTTGGCAATGCATAATAAATCAAGAAAGTGAAATTCTGAATCATGTGGGAGCCTCAGATGCTGATGCTGATACAGATTTTTTCTGTTGTCTTATAGAGTGGGCATAATGAAGGGGCCGGGGACAAGATTCCATGGGGAGTGATGGGTAATGTCCTATCTGTGTCCTCAGTGCTCATTGGAGACACGGAATTAATATGGTCTAAACATCAGATGGGTCGAGGAGCCCTCAGAATGAAATACAGCAGGTAAGAACATTTTCAGGAAGCTGTAAGAGTAGATGTGTGTGTATTTACGTGGGATTTATATGTTGGAACACAGGGATGGATAAAGAGAGAAAAAGACGTAAAATATGGCAGACGAAGGTTGCACGTGTGTAACAATCTATACATTAGAGTGGGAGAATAGGACATGAGGGAGAGGTTTGTGGAGGGTCCATTTCCTGTACATAGCTCTAGCAGATGGCTCTCACGGGTCTGATATGTACGATGACAGCTAATATTACATTACCATCATATGTCACCCAGCGAATGATAATGCATGCCATACTGTAGATTATATAGATGGATGGATATGCAGGAAACATGCCAGAAAGGAAAAAAGGATGATGCCATCCACCCTCTTAACATCATTATTAATGTGTTGAATATGATGAGTGGTAATCTGAGATCATAAACACTGCATGCTAAACAATGTGAAGTGTGATTCAAGGTCAAAGTGGCTATTTCAGTACATTCACTTTTTGCAAATTATTTATGAATTGCATGATGCTACTGCAAATTTCTGATCGATTCTAGTGTCTAAACCACTTTACATGATAGGTGTGTTGATATAACTATTAAAAAGTTGCACTGTTGTTTGGCATTACAGCTTTATTTATTCAGGTTTCTATTTAATTAGTTATCCATTTATGCTCATGGAAGATTAAAAAGTATGGTGTAATTTGCACTGCAATAGAGTTCTATGTAAATGCGACCTGGCAAACAACTGAATAAACAAACCTTGAATAAAATTATGTATATGGTAAGTTTAACATGCATTTCATTTGGATGCGCATTTGATTGGAATCCCAAATTTGCCATGCGTAGATAGATGTGTAGTTTATAGTGTAGGATTGTAAATCAGTGTTATCAGAATGATAAATGTAAGCCTCTGTTTCACAAAAGAGAGAAATAAATAAATGCAATGAGTTCCATTGTTTCCATGGTATGTGCGAGTTTGGTTTAGCAGCTTTGTTTCTGGATGAAAAACACTGAGTTAGGATTTTGAGCATATTGCGTAGTCTTTGTTTTCTGGTGTGAGTTTGAGAGTGTGTGTTCATATGAAAACCGTCGTGTGAGAATTCAAGGCTGTACAGGGGTACACGCATCCAGGAGTGAAGGAACACACTGTACTATCATTTACTGCCACACGAGCCACATGGCAAAGCACACGATTTACTGCGGAGTGAGTGTGTGTGTGGCACGTGTGTAACAATCTATACATTAGAGTGGGAGAATAGGACATGAGGGAGAGGTTTGTGGAGGGTCCATTTCCTGTACATAGCTCTAGCAGATGGCTCTCACGGGTCTGATATGTACGATGACAGCTAATAACCCATGATATAGAGCCTCATTCCAGTCCAGCAGGTCGGCTTCAGCATTCAGTTGGAGCTGGTGGCTCACTTACCCGATAAACACTGTGGAAGTTACCTTCAGTTTCCAGTCTGATGTGTAAATCGAAACCCTCACTCAACATCAAAGTGACAGGAGCCACAATCGTCCGTTTTCACCACTAAACGGCGTACACACGGTCGCACACCTCACTAAGTCCCAATAGATCACCCTCAACCACGAGAATATCCATCATTTTTGCAGCACAAGGCAAACTGAGCCAAAACAGTGAAGGGCAAGACATAATGGTTGGCAGTAGACTTGTGCCGGTATTCGGTAATGCGATATATCACGGTAATGGATATGCACGATATTGTTATCGTGGGCACTTCTAAATACCGTGAATAATTATATATTACAAATTATTCCAAATTTTGAATGCATTTTAAGAATACTTTTCCCATCAACTGGTCAAAATGCACAACACCGCTGTATGCTGCGTGAAAGCGTGTGCACTCTGACCGCAATTAATCGCAACATGAAAAATTGATACCGGCATATCCCTAGTTGGCAGTAGTATGGCCAAATGGTTCAAGATTTGAGAGGGTAAATGAAGACTGAAAAATCAACACTTAACAGGGTGCTATTGTCACTGGGCTCTCGAGTAAGACAACTAGGGCTAGTTTTACTAAAAAGGGCAAAGTAGTGCAAGAGTGCAATTCCAAAAGAGCGCCGATGGGTGTGGAAATTTCTGCGGGTGATTTACTAACAACACGTAAATTAAAGAACACAGACGTAACATCTCATTTACATATCGACCAACGCAATATACCAAGCGCAGTGCAAATTAGCGTAGTTGCAAATAAAGAATAAAGAAATAAAGAAGCCACAGTACGTTGAAAAGAACCGGAGGCCAAAAAATAGAAGTTTTGATAGACCTGGTATTGCATGTCTCCTAATTTGACGAGCGCAAACGTTAGTAAATCGCGTCGCGTGATTCATTTGAATACTCTCCTCCCATAAATCTTGCGTCTGAAAGGGAAACTTCTAGAAATGCATATTCAATGAGGTCAGGCCTTTTCAGCGCAAATTCTTCACTGCGCGTCTTTAGTAAAACCTGACAGTACTATTTTAACGCCAAAAGACGGTTTGCACTGGCACAAGCTGTTAGTAAAACTGGCCCTTAACCTCAAGTGCTTTTTTCACACTACTTGCGTCCCAAATGACGCACTATACACTTATTCACTATGTACTTATGCACTATGAACTCAACTGTGTAGTGTATGAATTATATAAGGTTATTTTGTCATTCATAATCTAAGTCTGATAGCCCCTCCCCCTCTACTACGTAATTAAAGCTGACACATGTGTGCATGAAATGTCCAACATTCCACACTTCGTTTTTTTTTTCTCGGTTTGTTAAGTACATCATCCGGGTATTTAAAGTGCAATTTTTCTTTTTAGAATTTTTAATGTGAACACACTGCTCGCACTACTTACACTACAAAACGGCATAGAGTAATGCACAAGTTCGCAAATTGGGACGCACCTAATTATTTTCAAGCACTAAATATACCATTCAGAAGTTTTGGGTCCGCAAGTTTTTGTAATGTCTTGGAAAAAAGTCTAAGTCTGCAATTATTTGCTAAAAACCTGTTTGTAAAAACAGGATTATTGAGAAATATTATTACAATTTAAAATAACTCTTTCAAATTTTCAGCCGCCATTACTTCAGTGTTCACTGTCACGTGATCCTTAAGAAATCATTCTAATATGCTGATTTGGTGCTCAAGAAACATTTCTCATTATTATCAATATCGAAAACAGTTGTGCTTCTGTGCCATCTTTTCCAAGATTTTTTAATCAAAAGAATGTAAAAAAAAAAAAAACAGCATTTGAAACAAAAATCTTTTGTAAGATTATAATTGTTATTACTGTTAAATTTAATGCATCCTTGCTGAAAAAGCATTCATGTCTTTCAAAAAAAAATGACTGACCCCAAATTGTATTGTATTCTTAGCTTAGCAAACATGCTAAGAATAAATGCACTCAAAGTGCTATTTGAGTGGAGTTGCAGTCTATGTAGAGAGTTCCAAATCTCTCAATTATATTATAATTTTAGGATGCTGACTTAGAAAGCAGCTGTCTATGTAGGCAGTAAGCAGCTAGTCATCTCACAAAGTTTTGCTTTGGAACAGAGCTAATTAGTCTCTATGAGCAAAACCATATGTACTGTATGGAAGATATGAAAACGTGGTCCTACACTTACCAGAGAGATGTGGTGGAGATGTAGTGCACCATCTGAATGAAGGGGAGAGGATCCGATGTGGCTCCACAATTATTACAAACACACTGGAAGAGAGAGTAAACACAATTAGAATACATGTTAGGCACCACACAAAATGCACAAAAAAACCCCAAAAAAACAGATAATATCCCCCACCAACCTGTTCGAAAAGTGTCATGGCAAACTTCTGATGTGGGATGCAGTGCTTGGCTGTGCAGATGTCCTCCTTGGTCTCATCCGAGATGTGGAAGTGGATCCGTATCAGGAGGTTCTCCTGAAGAAAACCAACACAAACAGTTTGGATCGTTTCTATATGAGTCGGTGTGTGTGTGTGAGAGCATTGGCTTTCTCGTTCCTTTGATCTGGCTCTGATAAACAATTCTGGAACAAGATGTTTAGCTCCAGTGCAATACAGCACGCAGGCTATTTCTGCAGCATTTAAACAGTGAGGCATCTTTGAACGGGTGTTTGTGTATGTGTGTCAGAGCGAGCGAGTTGTGTGGTCCGGCTCTTATATTCATTTTTCTCTGTCAGCACTCACTTCACGTTAATCTGATCAAGTGAGAACAACACATCTATTTTTCATAAGAGTCCTTTTGATTCCCTGGCTGAACAAATTTAAAATGAATCGATCACACTGCAAGTTCCTGACAAAGGAATACAGGGTGAATGAGGGAGTGGGAGAGAAAGTGAGAGAGGTGAATAAGACCATATATCAAATCTCTAGTTCCCTTCCTTTCATCTCGCTAACAGCCGCGGACCACGTTTGCAACACCCCTACAACTACCACTGCTGGAGAAACTACTTTAAAACCAAAGCTCCCCAAGCTACATGCTACTCAGTTTTAATCAAAACAGTTAAACTACAGTCAGGCTGCAAATTTGAAAAAGTAGCTAGCTACACTATAAAATGACTAAGCAACAGCAGCTTCATTAAATCTAAGGCAACAAAATAGTTGTATATATAACTATTAAATAATATAAATTACTTCTGAAATCAGAGCACAGTTTACCAGGTACAGAAATATTAAAGGTGACAGCATTAAATTTACAAAATATGTATACTAGATATAACTAATAAAACTTGAAAACTAATTTATAGGGAAATAAGAGTTAGACTGAAGCATCCCTTTGTGCATCAGTCAATCCTAAAATTGAATATGGAACTTAATTCCAGACACAATGTATGTTGAGAGACTTAATTAATATGAGATATGAATGTGTACATTTTGGTGACTGTATAAAAATGTCTATCTATCTATCTATCTATCTATCCATCCATCCGTCCGTCCGTCCGTCCGTCCGTCCGTCTGTATAACAGCATTAAACTAAATAATTTAACAGCTAACAACTTTTTTCTTGAAAATATACACACATTGCATTGAAGTCCAATTTTATTACATATAACTATTTTAAAACTACCGAACAGCATTATTTTAGTTTTATTTATATTGTATTATAGTATTTAATAAGTATGTTAAAGTATGTATGTATGTTGTATGTTAAAGTAGCTATGTTTTTATATTTCATTTTTTAACTGATTTTAATTTTAATTAATTTTAACTTTAACTGCTTTTATTTTCAGTTAGTTGCCAAGCCAAGTTTTTAAATTTTTCATCCAATATTTAATTTTTATTTTATTTCAGCTTTATTCCAATAAACGTTTTTTAAACGGTTTTAGGTAGCAATAACACTGCTACTGAAAAAATAATGTATTAATCTTGCACTGTCATCTTGGATGACAAGTGGCATTTATTGTCAAGAAATAAAGCTGGTAAAACATTCAACGTATTTAGACGTTCAACGTATATTAGACGTACATTCAAGAAGTATTTAGGACACTTTTTCTTTGTGTGCAATATTATTAAAGGGGGGGCGGGTACAATGCTGTTTCATGTATTCAGAGTTGTTTACACTGTTAAAGAGTTGGATTCTCATGCTAAGCATGGACAAAGTTTCAAAAAACTATTTGGAGTATTTCTGTGCCAAAAATCTTTTTTCGAAAAAAAGTTTCATACAAGTTTCAGAGAGTTTTTTTCGATCATGGCTCTTAATAACGTGAACGAGGGTGGAACTCTTTATATGGGCATTTCTCCCGGAAGAACGCGCCCGCGCACACATCGACCAGAGCAAGAGCGAGATCGCGCCCATCAACGTGCTTCATCCGGTGGCAGCGCTGCACGGGACTTGCTCGGGAAGAATGTCTCCAATCCAAAGAAGTGTGTTTTTGGTTGTAAGGGAAAGATAACTTTGTTCAGCTTCCTAAAGAACCCAGCGTTATGTAAACAGTGGATACAGTTTGTTTTTCCGGAGCAGCAGCGGAGTTTCACAAGTGTGTTTGTTGACGAACGTTTTATAAACAAGGCCCAGTTCGACACTGGATTTGCACATCGTTTGATACTGAAAGATGGAGCTGTCCCAGCTATTAAAGATCCCGGTCATGATTCAGAACTGCAGACGGTAAGTGAAACGGCATCAAATGTCTGTTTTGTTGGCATTCGGCGCCCAAGTGCTCGTCACTCTTTAGCACCACCCACGGTGTGCCTCCAGGAGCTCGGCTTTTTCCGGAGAGTATCGTAAAGCTGTATCTTTCTTTTATAAATATGAAAAAACTAAAGATTTTTTGGAGATATGAAGGATGCAGCACTACTCTATAGGTACTCAAGATCAACATGAGATTGGGTGAAACTGTGTGCGTTATGCCCCCTTTAAAAAAAATCAGCAAAGCAGCATTATGTTATACTACTCTTAGCAAAAAAAAGTTTTCTAGAGGACTTGAAACAGTTAAGCTAGTCAAACAACTAAAAAAATATATAGGTAAGTTAGTACCACAAGTACTAATTATCTACTCCCCAACACTAATAACTCTGAGTTCACTGAGCTTGTAAATAGACTTTTCACACACTGCATTCAACCTAATTTTTCACTCTGAAAAACATCACATCTCACGCCCTCCGCTAGACACTTCTCATTGAGTATCACACAACAAATCATTAGTGTATGGAGCATTTCATTTCCTGCTCAGATAATAACGCAGCTATTTATGCAGGGGTGCAGATGTGCAGAGGAGCAAGGCAGAAATGAAGAGTTGGCATTTCACTAATGTACTGCCTGTCGTCTGGTGCACGTGAGGAGAGGGGTCGCATCTAAAAGACGGATGGCGCGCCGAGCGCTTTGGCCCCATGCCTGCGTCTGCCTCGCAAATGCAGCAGTCAAACAAATGGGAGAAATCTTGGCAGCTCCATTCAACAGATCCTCAGCTAAAAATAATGAGCCCGTGACAGAAACAGACCTTTGTTACCGAACTGCAGACGAGGTGCTAATTGAACTAAATAACACTTTGATGATGCTGTCTTTTGTGACCTTATGAGTAAGCACAGCTGCATTCACAGATCTATGGCAGAAAAGCCCCGACATAGACAGTACTGGCTGCATATAAATGGTTATTTAAGATGGAGCCAATCACAGGGTCTCTCGGCGAGCTATCTTGATTGGACAGCTCAGCCGCTCTCCCATGAATGATCGTTCAATTGCTTATTTGCTTAAAAGCAATTATCTGTATTGATGCTCACGCGGTGTGTCCTTTAAGGACATAAATGTGAGATAAACACAATCTATGGTCCTTAATCAGGTCCGGGCCGAATAATCAGGTCTGGGGATTAGAGGAGTTGGTTGAGGAGTACAGGAAGACCTTATAGAAAGCTTCCACATCCTTAATAATCCTATCCGAGCTCATTTTAAGCAACAGCAGAGCCCGTATATATACCTGCCAACTCCTGCTGCCATATGCCTGTAAAGCCCATGACGCCTACGGCCATAAATCTAAATATCCACTTAAAAACAGCTCCAATGAGTGTATGAGCGGTCTACCGTCTACACAGGCAACAACAATGTGTTCTTAGATTCAATATCAGCCATTTCTAACTGTAATTGGTCTACATTGTTCATATTATTGTAATCCATCTAGGAGTTCTTGAACATAAGAAAAAAATCTTATTACTTGTAATAAAAACTAAAACAAAACTAAATAAAAACTTTTTTTTTCTGAACTGTTAACTGAAATTATAAGTAACATAACTGGAAAAAAACTAAAACTAAATGAAATAAAAATAGCCAAAATGTAATTTTAGTTTTTGATACATGGTATATTATAAAACTATTATAATACTTAAAACCTTTAGTAACACTAGAACGTGCTGAGAAATGTAACATGGGAAAACCTTTTAAAATAACTTTGGCTGCTTTAAAATACACTAAAAGATACAATAAAAACTAAAATATTAAAACCAAAACAAACTAAGTTTGACGAAGTCAATAAAACTAAACTAAACTGAAAAGATGCATTTAAAATAAAATAGAAATAAAAACGTAATAAAAAAGCCTGAAATACTGAAATGGATCCTCTAATGAGAATGAGTTGAAACTTTCTGGGACCACTGTATCCTTCTTGAATGAGGTAATCCTAGAATGCATTGTGACAAGCTCAGTAAAAATGTCCAATTAAGATATTTTATTCAGCACTTCAAAGTAGTCCGATCTAATTAAAATGGAGTATTTCATGCAGTATGTGTGTGCTCACTTCATTGCTTTTTGATTATCAAGTTGCTATTTTAGCCACATGCTAGTCCCACACTAATCTGGAATGACCTGTGAGTGGTAGTTAAGCCTCTCTTGCATTTCAGTTGATGAATGTGAATGTCTTTTAATGGACTTTTTTTGTAAAAACATTTTTACTGAGCTTGTCAAAACGCATTCTAGAATTGCCTCATCCAAGAAAGATACAGTGGCCCCAAAAAGTTTTTGAAAACAAAAGTCTTAAAAAATGTATGCATTTTTTGTGCATCACCCAATCAAATATCGAACCAAGTGGCTTTTTTTAAAAGAAATACAGCTCTTTGTAGGGCTGTCAAAAAAAAAATTTTGAATTTCGAATATTCGTCAAATAAAAAAAAAAATCCACATTCGAATGCAAAACCGTTGCATTGGAATTTTAGGTCTGCATCTGCCATCAGCAGCCTATCAGTGGCGCACAAAATGCGACGACGATGTAAGTGTCATTGCATTTTAATGCTTTTAATGCCTATCCAGTTGAACCCCCTAGATGCGGCACTGCTACGTTGTTCATTTAATATATTGCGGAAAACAAGAGCATCAGTGTGGAGAAGATGTTGTTTACGTCAAAACTGAAACCAAGCTGTTCACACAGAACGCATATTTATCACATTTTCTAGAGGGACATCTATCAGCGTTACACTCGCGTCTGGCACAAGAGAGTGTGGCATGTTTAGAAAGCCATGTAAAATTAATGTAAGCTAACTGAAATTATGCCTTTTAAATTCGAATATAATTTGAATTTTGATCATATTTAAGTAGAAAATTCGAATTTAGTTTTTCAGTCATTTTTACAGCCCTAGCTCTTTGTAAGCATTTCACATGTTAAAACAGATATAATGTTCCAAATTATGATGAAGTATCTTTGGCTTTTCTGCTTGGGGAAATTGGCTATTAAAACCATTAAAATTCACCTGGTGATTAAAAGTCACTGTACGATGGCTCAGAATTGTTCTAAAAGTTAGTTCTGAGAAGAAATCTATTGTATTTTTTTTTTTTGCAAATGTGAATTGATTTGATATTTTTTATGACACTTTAAGTGTGTCTTTAAGCCACTTTTTGTTGCCATTGTATTTACATTGCTGACAAAACATCCGCTATGTTAGAAAGCTCTAAAAACACAGTAAGAATTTACATAAGATCATACATAGTAGACAAAATCTGTCTCCCAACAACGGAAGTCATATTTACTTTACAGTTAAATATGAATCAACCTCAGACGGTTTTATTTAAAGTCTTGTTGTATTCTCAGAGAATCCTATCAGCCAGCCATTTTGAATCAAATATACTTATCAAAGATACAGATCCAACAGAACTCCAAAGAAACTCCTGCCAGAAACATCACGAGACACATCTTTTTCAGTGCATGGAGTAATTTATGAATATTACAAAAAGTTGTCAAACTTCAGCTGTCTGCTTTCCTCCGGAGTTATTTTCCCTACGCTGCTCAGACTTCATGTTTCCATTTCTACCACTCTTCAAACCACACAAGGATGAGCACAAGCAGCAGTGCTTGAAATTCAACACCTAACATCTCTGGAATCTGAGATCAAGGTTGACAAAATCCAAGAGAGGAGCGGAAAAAGACAGAACTGGGAAAGGGGACGCGAGGAGAGACGAAAGTAGGGTTGAGGAGAGGTGAGAGGAGGAAATGCCTGAGAGAGAAAGAGGGATGAGAAGAGAGGAGGTAAAGCTGATCATTGTGTCAGCAAAGACAGAAAGTAACTTATATGGAGAAAGTGTGGAAGAAAGGGGTGAAATGGGGATAAAACGAAAGTCTTACGAAACACTCGGCCGCGTCGTCCATGATGCCCAGCTGGAAGCGCTGCTCGTCTTGGAAGGTTTTGGCCAGAGCGCTGCGCAGGGCGTCCGATGGGAGCACCTTCTCACTGCTGAACTGGAACTGGGCAAAGATGCTCTGAAACCACAAACAGCACCCCAAAGTAAGAACGAGAAACTGATGCAACTAAGACACGCCACAGCACACAACAGCTTTCGTCAGCCTGCCCGCTCACTGTGGAGAGAATACACACGTCGAGAGAGAACGGCTGACATCCTGTACTGTAAAAACATTACACTGCAATACAACCAATCACAGACTCTGTTAGGAGAAATCAATAAACAAACACACAGGCTGTGTTTCGAAACCTAGCGACTTGCCTACTCCTTACAAAAAGCATTTTTGTATATGATGGCCAAAAATGCAGTCT
This sequence comes from Sinocyclocheilus anshuiensis, assembly GCF_001515605.1. NCBI lineage: Eukaryota > Metazoa > Chordata > Actinopteri > Cypriniformes > Cyprinidae > Sinocyclocheilus > Sinocyclocheilus anshuiensis. The sequence continues at coordinate 194,443 of NW_015546034.1, read as the reverse complement.
AGCTATGTAGATCAGAAGCAAACATGCTAACATGCCTGTAATAACCCTTATGAAAATTAACCATGGTTTTACTACAAATAAAACCAAAAAAAAAACACAAAAAAAACATGGTTACTATAGTTAAAACATGGTAATCACAAATTAGCCATGGTTTTGCTACACTAACCATAGTGTAGTTTTAGTGTAGTAAAACTGTGGTTATACAAATGGTAATCAATATGCAAAAAAAACATGGTTTCAACACTTTTACTACAATAAAACCATGGTTAATTTTCATAAGATAACATTCCACCAATGCTGTCTAAATAGGCATCTCGGACCAAACATTTCAATGTACCCAAAAATGTTATTTAGGCAAGAGAGGGGGCAAAAATACAAACATGTCAAATTCAAAATTATTTAAGGAAAGAAAAAAAAAAACATAAAACGTAGTTTAGGCCAGGCCCAGCTCCAGACTCATATCACTGAGGGTGCTCTAACCTTAATATATACAGTATATAAAGATTTTAGTGCCATCCATTGCTATGGTGCAGCGCTCCGTTCATAATCACTAAAAAGCTGTCATTCATCTTAGTTCATCGCAATCTCACAAAGTTACGTTATAATTAATGAAGTTCTCTACGATGCACAATGAATCTCTTATTTTCATTGCGTCTACTCTTTGTTATAATGAGATTATTCGTACTGAACACAATACCTAAACAAAAACTCTGGTGATTTGAGAGGTGAGTGGATTCTAACTGTAATGCCTCTGATTGGCTGTTGCTTTTAAGTAAGTAACAGATATGTCTGTGATTGGCTACATTGTTCAACGCTGCAAAAACACGTTGAAATAGAAACCGATCTCCAGAGCGCAAACCATAAAGCACTGGATAGTTTGCCAAATCTGCAATGAAATGCCATTATTACAGCTTTAGCTGAGGGTGCTATTGATTTGGTTAGCACCCTCTAGCACCCCCACAGAACCGGGCCTGGTTTAGGCAGCAATGTTTAGACAGCCATACACAAGTATGCAAAAAATAAAAAATAAAGTAGGAGGGTTTTTGTTGTTTTTGTTTAACAGCTAGTGTTTAAACAGATTTGAATGTCCAATAACGCCAAGAAAATGTTCCAGTGTGCCGACTAATTCTGTTTAAATGGGCATCTCAGTAGGTTTTGAAACACAGCAAACATTCAAATGTGTCTAAGTAGGCAGCTAACAACATTTTTAAACAGCTAATATTGGAACATGTCCAAATGCCCAAAAATCATTAGATTTTTAAACAACTAATATGTGCATGTCCAATAAATCATTATCATGCGAATATTTGTGGTCGGTAAGACGGCTCACTAAAACACAGCCATACAATCAAACTTCCTCACGACATAACATTTTGTGGAGTCTCACTCTACTCATTCGATTGGACAAGCTCGTTCCTGTAGTAGTGGTTGGGAAACATCTGACTAAGATACTGAGCTCATTAACAGTGAACATTCAAACAAACGCAGAGTCCTAAAAGCCTGAGGTGGAATCTATTCTCCTGTCCATCAGCATTGGCACTGTTATTGAACCCAATGAACAATGACTGCAACACAATGCTCTCTCACCAGAGGACATCCTGATAAGCTGAACAAATGGACTCGGGCGAAACTCATAGTGCAAAGGCAAATATTTGCTGCGGCTGCAAACACACACACACACATACTGCAGTTTTAAAACCCTCATATATGCAGTGGGCACACTGCCCAAGGCAGCCCCCCATATATGGAGGTGGAATGGGGGGTTTTCCCCTGAGCGGGACGGGCCGGTGGCTTTGGAACAGGTAATGCAGTGTGCTGACTGCACTGCGCCAAGGAGAGAAAGAAAGAGGATGGAGGGAGGGTGGAAGAAAATGAGAGAAAGAGTGGGAGGGACAGACGTAGAGGGTTATGTACCCCACTGAGGAAACTCGATGAGAGGAAAATTCAGCCACTGCATCATTTCCCCATGCAGCTCTAATCACACACTGTTCAGCCCAGCTAAGAGCCTGGAGTGATTTTCGCCTATGGACATATTTTAATGTCCTTCCTTCCCCATCTCTCTCTCTCTCTCTGAGCTGATGAAACACTCAGGACAGATAAGGGCCAATTGGAAGTCTGGTGTGTGTATGCAGCAAATATATCACTCGGGCAATCAGTGCTCAACCGAACTGCAGCTCTGTTCTGCTCTCCTCAGCGTGAGCGGGGCGGCAGCACATGCCCTCACACGCTCACGACAAACTCTGCGCTCGGATCTGATGTAGCAGAATATATTTATCTAAAGAAAACTGTTCTTAGAGTTTGAGACACTAGTTTCCATGCACTTTCTTGTTCTTAGACAGGTAAAGTCTGTCTGACTGACAAACTCAACCCATCACTCGTTATGTTTTATCTGAAGTGTCAGTGCTGGTCTGTGTTGAAAACATTGAAGAAACCATTGGAAATGCGCATAGACTTTGCAATCAGAATTTCTGTTCATCCAAAAGTAATAACGCCACTGAAAAAGTGCTTAAACCAGCCTAAACTTGTGGTTTTAAAGGCTCAGGTAATGCTCACGATCCCAGCCAAGGGTAATAAGGTCTTGTCTAGCGAAACGATCTTACATTTTCTAAAAAAAAAATAAATAAATGTATATACTTTTTAATCACAAATGCTCGCCTTGCACTAGCTCTGCGATGTGAGAAATGACAGATTGTTTCACTAGATAAGGCTGTTATTCCTTGAATGGGTTCGCGTAGAGCCCTTTGAAGCTGCACTGAAAATGCAATTTGGACCTTCAACCTGTTGGTCCCCGTTGAAGTCCACTATACGGAGAAAAATCCTGGAAGGTTTTCTTCAAAAACCTTAAAGCGGGGGGGTCTAATGCTATTTCATGCATGTTGAGTTATTTATACTGCTAAAGAGTTGGATTCTCATGCTAAACATGGCCAAAGTTTCAAAAAACATTATGAATGTATAACGGAGTATTTCTGTGTCAAATATACTCCTTCCGGTTTTGTACAAGTTTTGAGGTTTTTTTTCAAGCTTGGCTCTCCATGACATAAAGAAGGGTGGAACTCCTTATATGGGCATTTCTCCTGGAAAAGCACGCCCATGCACACACATCGACCAGAGCGAGAGCAAGAGTGTGCCCATCAACGCGCTTCATTCGGCTGCACTGAACGGGACTCGCTCGAGAAGAATGTCTCCAAAGAAGTGTGGAAGAGCGCGCCCATCAATGCGCTTCATTCAGCAGCGCTGCACGGGACTCACTCAGGAAGAATGTCTCTAAAGAGATGTGTTTTTGGCTGTAAGGGAAAGATAACCTTGTTCAGCTTACCAAAGAACCCAGCGTTACGTGAACAGTGGATGTAGTTTGTTCTTCCGGGGCTGCAACGGAGTTTTGCAAGTGTGTTTGTTGACAAATGCTTTATAAACAAGGCCCAGTTCGATGCTGGATTTGCACATCGTTTGATACTGGAAGATGGAACGGTCCCAGCTATAAAAGATCCCGGTCATTATTCAGAACTGCAGACGGTAAGTGAAAC
>NW_015546034.1:187331-189997 GCF_001515605.1 Sinocyclocheilus anshuiensis | reverse complement strand
TCAGGCCAGTTAAATTTTCACCTGCTAGAGACTTGTCCATCGGCCCCGATCCATCTGCCGCACCCGGCCTGGATGCCTGCGTACTCACTTTCAGATTCTGGGCCGAATCAACCGGACCAGATGCGACAGCCGTAACTTGCCGACACTGCGACATCCAAGCCGGACTCGGCCCGTTGCGCAGCACACCAGACTTGGCACAGTTGCATTTCTATATCTACTGTACTGTTTGATTCTGTGTTTTGTTGTAGTCAGTTACATGTGTTTTGATATTGGTGAGCACCTGAACATATAAGTCTGCTTACATTTAGTAACTGTAAAAGCAGGGCACAGCTACTGCATATGATCTCAGACATATTGATGCATATACATTTGATTGCAGCAGTACATTGCCATCGTAAGAATCACTGCAACTAGCTTATTTAGTTAAATTAGATTATTTTAAAATAACGTTCTTCTACAGAATTATAATAGTAATAGTACAAACAGGTCCTCTTCACTCTAACATCCTTGAAGTAATTACATTCAGTTACATTCATAAAAATAAGAATGTGGAAACTAAAACTACAAACCTTTCTCCTTGTATGCGCTGGACCGTCATCATCCTCCTCTTCTTCATCTGTTTGTTTGCGGATCGGAGTGTTTTTCGTCAAAGTTTAGTGCAGCGTAAACATTCTAGACTCACATAACTGTATTTAGATCAAAGATCAAAAACATCTCATTGATTTATTAGCTTTAGGTGGAGCATAACGAAAGTTTTCTGGCAAATCAGCAGTCTCGCACGCGAATTTAACCTTTTGCAAGTTTCATTATGAACTTGCTAACTAAAATGTAAACACGCATCTATGCTTACGAGAAATATTTAATCAAAAGAATCCCATACATCCACATCTCTTGGTAAATAATCCATTGTGATTTGCTGTTATCACAGCCCAGAGCACAGCACAGCACAGCAGACTGACGGAATTGCAATTCGGTCCTACAAATGGCGGCCGCACCACTGTGTGACGTCACATGAAACCTATGAATAGGTACTAAAGATCAACATGAGTTTGGGTGAAACTGTGTGTCCCCTTTCATTTCAATTCAACTGAATTCAATTCAACTGAAGAAAGAAAGACATGAACATCTTGAATTACATGGGGGTGAGTAAATGATCAGGAAATTTTAATTCTGAAGTGAACTACTTTTAATTTAATTTAATTTAATTTTTTTATTAAATTCAGTTAATTTTATTTTATTCTAACTTTAAAGTCTGCGTGAACCGGAAGTTGCTGTCGAGTTTATTTCAGTGTAGTGACGTATTTCCAGCTGAAACGGAATATTGAATAGAGGGTGTGGTTTTATTTTTTGCGCTCCTCCTCTCTGTCTCTCACTCATAGCAACTTAACGGTTGGAAGGGGTGTGTTTAAGGAAATTCCTGCCCAAGCCGTCAAACTGACGTCATCAGAGAAGGAATGCCATTCCAGAGCGGAAGTAAATGTTCAGATTTTGATTAAAGATTACCAAGACAAACAATTTTTTTCAATGGATTAATTGTTCACATCAAGACTAGCAATGTGCGCTAATAAAGTAAATAAAGTCAATTTTGATTTCATGCAGACTTTAAGGCCGAAAGTCGACTGTTGGGCCGTCGTTTAGACTATTTCAGTCTCGTTTTTGTGGTGTGTTCCATACTGCTGGACTGCCATCAGTGGCTTTTTTCAGCAGATTAAACATGTTGGCAGTGAAGCCCATTGGTGCAAGAGATCACTCTGATTGGCTGTTCTCAGCAAACCAGTGCCCAAGAAGACAAACGGAAGTGACAAAATCCTGCTTTAAGCAAATTCTGCTTTATTTACGGTTTGTACATCCACAGTCCTAGCTCTTCCAGTTTCCCATTTTAAATGATGAAGCCAAACTACTAAATACCTGCAGGTATGGAGGATTATTTCCTCTCTGGCAGGTGCAAAACATTCATAATAGTAGGCTGTTGGCTGTAGTCTTTGTGGTGTGTTCAAGCACAACTTTTCGGCCGAGGAAAAACCATATCGGCTTTTGTTGTCACTAGGGGTGCTCAGATTGATCGGCTACCGATCACTATCGGCCGATAATCACGTTGGGATGATTGATCGGCGGTCTCCAAAACGGCCGATCTAAAGGGGTTTGGCACGACATGCATCGGCACTGTCTCAGTCTCTCTCCGGCACGGGTGAAATAATTATAATGCTGAAGGTGAGTGTCACATCATCAGTAAAGTTTATGAATTGCATTACTTTTTAATTTTTGCCAGTGTTTAACCATTCAGCGCTCGCGCGCTCTCCTGTAGACCGTGCGCTCATGCACACTCGCAGCGTAGTTCACATTACTCCGTTTGTAGTGCGTATGTGGTGCGTATTTTTTCCGCGCTCATGTTAACAGATTAATAAAGCGCGCACACTGCACACGGTTGATGTCCAGCAGTGCGTTCCACGAGCGGTGCGTCTGCAGCAGTGCAGAGATCGTTTCCGCACGAGTCTATTTTTGCTGCCTGCAAGCACTGAATTAAAGTAACAGCGCATTTTTTTACAGTGAATATGAACATGGATTGACACGAAAATGTAGTAATTACACCATAAATGCATATTATTGAAGTCTACTGTGTTTCACAGTCAACACCTATGGCTTTTTGGCTAGGTTTGAAGGGAAAG
>NW_015546034.1:186814-187210 GCF_001515605.1 Sinocyclocheilus anshuiensis | reverse complement strand
TTTCTGTCAATGGTAAGTTTGTGATAACGTAAGAAAAGTAGTTTAAATGTTTTGCCACTTGCTTGAGCAGCTTAATATATAAATCTAAAGTAAATGCAAAAGTAAAAATCATGTGTTGCTTATATTTATTGTGTTTAAACCAAGTGGCAACCTCCCGCTCTCTCTCGTGATGCCAACAAGGAAGTGACTTAAACTGTAATTCATCAACTGGCCGCTAGAGGCTGGCTGCAAAAGGGAGTCAATCCCATAGACTCCCCATGTTAAAATGCCCAACTTTACAGCAGAAAAAAACATGTTTACAGCCTGGTTCAAAAAATTATTTTGGTCTATATAGCTAATTTTGCCCTTCATGACAACTGTGAGGGGGGTGAATTTTTTTATAACTCATCCGTTTCA
>NW_015546034.1:151168-186403 GCF_001515605.1 Sinocyclocheilus anshuiensis | reverse complement strand
GCTTCAGCAACCAGCTCCCGCCTTTTTGCCCATTTTCGATTATCCGGGAGTGACGCGCTGCCAAGATGGCGCCGGCCGGCTCTGCCCACTTTAGGCTTCAAAAGCCTCTTCAGTAACCTACGGGTGACGTCACGGACACTACGCCCATTCAAGGCCTACGTTTTGAGTGACCAAGCTATCTGTGGAAGGTATCAGCAGCTTAAAGGATTCTGAAACTCATCCAATTCGTGAGTAACTGATGGGTTTATTTCTAAGAAGCTGTGGTTGAGAATTTTGGCTTCGATCAATGCATGAGACAAGAAGTTGATGCCCGTGTGCATACTATGGCCTATAGATTCTATGGAGATCTGGATACTTGATAGTGTTTGTTTGTGTCAAGCATGGCTGATGAAATGTCCCAAAATGAAAGTGTTGAGATTGAACAAAGCATTGCATCCCTCAGTTCTATGCGTAGGGGAAAACTTGGTGTGTGCACACGTAGGATGAATGAAGTGAAAGCATTGCTTGCTGCTGGTGATGATTTGGAATCAATAAAAAAAGGTGTGGAGACATTTTTTGTGGCCTTCCACCAACTCTTAGAATCATTTTCAGAAATTTCAAAATGCATTTTCAGTGACAATGTTTGGATTTGAAATCAAAATATTGGATAAATGTTGTGTTTGTGGTAAACAGCCACGGATCAGTAGTGGACTCCTGTGTGAAAGCACAGTCCGTGCTGCTTCCCCTCTCACAAGAGTCACCTAAGAGGGGAATTCCTTCCATTTTCAAAAATGAAATTCAGGCCCTGAATAAATGTCTAAAAATCCTGATTGTATCACTATAAATAGTTACAAATGATAAAAAGAAGGCTTTAAAAAGATCGGTATCGGTAGATACTGCTTTCAGTGATTGCGATCGGTGATCGGCCTTAAAAACCCTGATCGAAGCACCCCTAGTTGTCACTAATTCTTTGATGATGGTTTGGTTTATCTGGGCTTTTATCGTCCTGGCCAAGCTGGTCTTCAGCTTGTATAGCTAGCTAAAGAGTGCCCAAAACCCCTCTAAAATCAGCCAACAGACCAACCTAACCAAGAGTGGAGACAAGTAAACCAGGTACTTTTCTCAGCAGGGACATATTGAATATTTTACAAAAATAAATCAAAAACAAAGTGTCTCATGCTCTAGTTAACCTGATACTTGCCTCAAACAAAACTCCTGAGTTTCTTTGAAAGACATGATGCAATTGAACTGAAAAATCTTCACAAATCCAGTGATTAGTTAACTCCCAGACCAGCTTAACAAGCAAAATTACCCCAGTCAACCAGCTTCACTACAAAGCCTGTTGGCATGTCCGAAATCACGTCTAAGTGGGTACTACATTTGAATATTGAACTTACTTGGAAACCATTGAAAAAGTTAGGATGTACTATATCCGCCATGTTGATATGGTCATACTCTTTTAGTGTACCATTTTTTTGTATACAATATACTGTAGAGAAGTATTTGATTTGGGACACAATGGATGTTTTTTATGGGCCAAATAGCTAGCTAACCAAAACTGACACATATAAACCACTCTGACCTTCCCAATAAGGACATTCATATAGCTAAACTTCCCCAGGTTCAGCCACAAACCGCCTTGAGCCTTTATACTGTATTATATTACAGAGCGTGTAGAACTGGGAATCCCATTTGAGGGTTGAGTGATCCATGTGTGTAATAGCAGTGTGGCAGTGATGTAAAGTCCTTCTCAGCTCAAACAAGGACATGGAACCCAACCGGTCTGGCTATACTCAAAACATGCAAGTCCAGTCATATGCATAGATACACATACACACACAAACCACCAGAGATTGTGTTGTCAGCTGTGAGCCCTGAGGCGTAGCCTGTGAAATGAGACATTAACCTCCACTCAAAGACACAAGACACAGTCCTCAGCAGTGACACATATCATCTGCACTGCTCAAAACTCACAAGGGCAATGAGTACACACATGCACACACACCCTCACAGGAGCAGCAATCTTGTGACGCACATAAATATATTAATATTAAACACTCCCCAGGCTCAGTTTTCAAATTGCAGAGGGATTGAATCTCATGCTGATTATGAGTTTGCAATTGGGTTTAACTCAATCGCTGGCTCTCACTACATAAAACGGCACAAACATAGAGGTGTCACTGGAGCTTCTATAATAGGAAACATCATCGTAATAGAGGTGGCGGCTTGTGTGAGTGACTGTGACTTTGCATTTATTTTGTTTGTGTGAATGTATGTGTGTGTATTTGTTGCCTCCAGCACTGCAGTTCCTGATAGTCGGTAGAGGTCACCAACCTCAAGGCACTATCACACCCCGTGAAGTGGCAGTAATGTGGGCCCTTGCCACCCAATGTCACACTTTTGGCCTCTGTGACATGCAGCATCTCTGTTGACAAACATTGTAGGCTTAAAAATATGGTCAGTCCATTCAAATTATTTAGCTAGCACAGGAACACTGCATTCAACTATATAAACCACAGTGAATTTGTCTGTCGATTCATATTCTCTTTTTAGGCCCCTAAATGTGCAACACATGAGTTTTAAATTCATAATACGGCCATCACTTTGTTTTTAAATATTTAATAATAATTCATTGATTAAATAATATTGTCTTAATTTATAACTGTTACTGGGTAATGCACAAATCATTTCACATAATATTTTACTGTTAAATCAAACAAGAAATTAATAAATAAATACATTATAGATTTTTTTTAGAAAATGGTTAGAAAGTGTTAACTGCAATATAAACAACATTACGATTTAAAATATGTACAAAAATCATTTGAAGAGTAAATCCTATAGCAACTGAAATGAGATTTAAGTTTATGGTATTCAGCAAGGAGACATTAAATTTATTAAATGTGATAGAAAATACATTTTTTAAAGTTACAAATGATTTAAAATAAATTCTGTTCTTTTGAACTTCCTATTCATCAAATAATGTATCAGTTTCCAAAGAAACATTAAGCAGCACAACTATTTTCAACATTGCTAATAATAAGAAATGTTTCTTGAGCATCAAATCAGCATATTAGAATGATTTCTGAAGGATTATGTGTCCTAGCTTTGCCATCACAGGAATAAGTGACATTTTAACATATATTCAAATAGAAACATAGAAAAAAGTATATTTACATCAAATAGATACAGAGACTGCTTTCAAAAACATAAAAAACTAACCAACCCCAAACCTTTGAACAGTAGTATATATCAAAATGTCACTCAGAAAAAGATAAAATACCAATAATTAATACAACTGAAGTAGTTGTTAGGTTGAAAACGCACTGAAATCAAAGAAGGCGATCAGTAAATAATATTGGCCAAGTGTTACTTATGCATACTTCTGCAAACAATCAATGATTTTTTCATCTTCGTACCCCTCAGCTAATATGCACCTCAGTAAATGAACATGATATTCCCCACAGTGAGAACACTTTCAAATAAACACATTTGAAGAATTCAGCGGTATCCAGAAAGGAACGGTGTGGCGAGGGCATATTTCAGCACTCATTAGTAGCGTTAGATCATTAAATTTCAATAACATGGCTGGCAAGCAGGCGGCTGGCGGGCGGCACGCGTGAGGAACTCTCAGAACCAATGGGCCGAAACTAACGTTTCTCCATTAGAAATGAGAAAGGTGACGTAACGCATGCCAGTCAAGGCTATAGCGGGGGACAGCCAGAGCCACATGAGATCACATGCCACCGGTGTGCAGAGGGTTTGGCAGGAAAAGAGCTCAGGGAAAGACCTGAGGGACAGGAATCCACCTCAGAGTCAGGCATTAAGCTTTACCACAGAGCAAAGCTTCATCACAAGGCCTTAACAGAAGCATGCCATCATGTTTGTAAGAGTAAAGACCAATGCCGTACTGAAAAATTATGCAGTCAACTCAACAACATTTGTCATTTCAGGTACTGCGATACAAATTCTTTTGAGAACCACAGTCATTCCTTTTTCCTTTCGAAACATAATGGAGGCTTAAAGCTTGTTCATTTGGACATGATTAAAATTAAAGGTCTCTTTCTGTTTTGTTCTGAATACATTACCTGGATGATATCATTTGCTTTTAGTCCCAAATGGTTTAACAGTGAATAGGAATGGAGCTAAATTTAACAACAGGTTTAATACAGTGAGAAAACAAGAGCGAGAGAGAAACTGCGAGAGTGTGAGTGATGAAAGAATGGAAGAGCAGGAGAAGGCCAGGGATAACAGTTCCTGGTGAACACTCATAAATCCTGGCAAATATGTGAAAGCATTCCCATGATACGGCTTTGTGTCACCACAGCAGTGTGCTTTCTGATGCCTCAGCACTTCACACACACTTCATTTACAGAGAGAGAGAGAGAGAGAGAGAGAGAGAGAGAGAGCACATTTCAATCACTGTGATGGATTTCACACAAGCTTATTTGTGTTTCACATCAACAAAATAGCCCAGAGAAAACTGGACAAGAACACACAGCAATGAGATTCTATCTATCCATCCATTTATCCATTCATCCATGCGTCTATCCACCTATCCACCTATCTATCTATCTATCTATCTATCATCTATCTAATTAAACAGGTCACTGAGATACTTCTTCTGGTTGGTCATCTTTAAAACTGCAAAACAAACCCAGACAAGGTCATCAGGACTCCTATCTCTCTTTTTATCATCTACCTACTTAAATACCTACTTTCTTATTTATTCATCCATCCATTAACCAGACCCAAAGACATAAACATTAAAGACTCAGGACCATACAGTTCCTCTATCCTCATAGAGGAAGCAGCATTAATTTATCTAAATTTGACTCAATTCCACAGAGCCAACAGGCCACCAATGCAGAATCTCATGACTAAAGATGACCAACTCCAAGGAAACCAACACCAAGAGGCACAGACTGCCTTTATGGCATCACATGGGCGTGAAAATGGGCAATCAGAGCACAGAGTAGCCAAGGTAACAGGTAGCTGTGGAAACAGCGGAAGGTGCAGGACCTATTCATCAGCAGAAGAACCAAGCATTCAGTTCAGAGAGAGCAAGACGCCTGGACATAAAATAAAGAGGTAAATCACCCAACACCAGAACAAGAATAGACCAGACACAAAGTAGAGAAAGAAAAAGACCGCTCAGTCTATCAGGCTATTTGTACCTCTCCTTTTCTCTCAGGCAAAAACAGCCAACAAGAAGCGTTGGTATTTTTGGAAACAAATGGCCAAGTACAAATCTGATGGCAAAGATTTCTTTTAACACAAAACAAGGAGCCTCTTAAAGAAATATGTCAGTTTTGTGACTTCTTACTGGTATGTGACACCTATAAATAGCACAGCTACTTTTAGCCTGAGGGCGACTAGAGAACAGGATATTGTTTGAGTGAGAGCCCTTTGCTTGTTATTTAAAAAGAGACCCGAGTTGCTTTTCCTAGCATATATCTCCCTCTCCTCCTCCTTCCTCTCCCATCTCTATCAGCCTCCAGGCAGGAAATTAAAAAGACTTCCTCGAAAAAGAGCAACAGAGAGATTTTGATGATGAGAATCTCATTTTCATTCTGTTCCTGTGCTACAGTAAGGTCAGCGAGGAAGTCAATTAGTCTAAGCAGCCTCTACCCTCACCTTGCTGGATCATTAGAAGAGCAGCCTGGGCACACTAGGAGATTCCTGTAGCCTCAAGCTACTTTTCTGAGAAGGTAGCACCTCTTGAACTGGCATGCACAACTGGGCCTTTTTTAGAAAGCACCTGGTAACACTCACCTTCAGAGCGCAGAAGATGCACGAGTCCTCCATGCACTTGTGGGTATTCAGTTGCCGGAAGCTTCGGCGGAAGATGTCGAGATGCCAAAGGACCTGTGGTCAAGAGAGCAGAGGGGTTAAGTCAATTGGTGAACGTAGGTGAAATTCAACTGTTAAGTGCCCATTAACAGAAAAATCTCATAAACAGCCCAAATTTTCCAGAGAAACCACTGCCATTCCTGTTGAATATACCAGCATGTTGTGTTTTGGATGATGTTACCCATGTTGAGATACAAACTTTTTAACTAGCTTCACCAGTAAGACGTCATTGGCTTTCTAGCTTCACCCGAAAGACCATGGTGACTGACCACTATTTTTTGGTGGTGAACCTCATGGTGGTCCACCTGCTAGACCATCACCAAAGCAGAATGGACAAATACTACCCAGCAGAACTAGCAAAAAACAATATATTACAAAACTGCAATTGCAATACTGAAGAGTCATGCAACGGCATCGCAAAAATGACAGGTTTTACACGTTTCCATTGTTCAGAACTAACAAGAAGGTCCCATTCCATCCCAAACTCCATTAGTCTGGCTTTTCAGGACACCCATGCAAACAAAACAACACTGAACACACCACATAGACAAAATCTCCACTTTTTTGGGGGAAAATTACTTTCTTAGTTGACTCTGCACAGGAAGCTGGGAAGCTTAAGTAATTTAACATCGAAAAGATGACACACTTCGGCTCTCACTCACCCTCGGGGCAGGTTTTCACATTACACAAAACAGCCCAGAGGCTTCCTGGCCCCGTCCCGCAGCGCTCGGCCAATATCTGCACAATCTTCCAATTCTCTAAATAAATACGAGCCAGTCCTGGCTGCCGCTCTCACTCTGATCATCTGCCAGCTGTCCACTCCGCTTAATCCTTTCGGCAGACCAGGAACCCAGCACTTCCAGTGGCCGTCCCGGCTCCGGCAGAGTTTCAGACCGCCGGCTCCCGGTAGAACGAGAGGTAACGGGGAAGACGGAGAGGAGGAAGGATGGAGCAGAAGACAGCAAGAAACAGAGATGTGAGGACACAAACTGTCTGGAAGAGAGAGGTGCGATCGCACATGAGGAAGAGAGATGGAGAGAAGGAAAGGGAGGGGGGAAGATAGAGCGAGAGAGAGAGATATGGAGAAGTGCGTAAGAATAAGAGCGTGTGTGGAGCGCAGAGGGGGAGATTGCTGCAGAGATATGAAGCTATGAATTACCGAGACCGAACATGCAGTACACGCTGCGGATCAGAGTTGTTTGGAGTTCACTTGCCCCGGGCATGACTAGCACTCATCATATAGAGCGAGATGTAGAGAAACTGCAGAACTAAAGTGGAACAAACAGCGAGACTGCACCTTTGCCCGCAAGCAACCATCTGGACCCGAACACACAAGACACACCTCACCGATGATCAAAGCTTTATCCGTTCTTAATGCTTCCACCATTGCCAACTGGGCCCGAAAACAAACCCATAATATCATCATCATCATCATCCAAAACCGGGCTTATACACACACGCAGACCACACACATAACAGATCAGCATTGTTCTTCAGCAAAGCAACAAAAAAAGACAACAGTGCAGAAAAGCTGCAAAATCTCACTGTGTGGAAATCAGTTCTATCTGCTAACAATGCAGGAATGCCACACTCAGCTTGGGAAGCTGTGCTTTGTGATTTTCTGTAGGGTTTGTGATCGTTTATCAGTCTCTCCATACCTTACTGCAACTAATACACTGGCACTGTACGGTAAATCCTCAAGCATCTTTGGTCATTGTCAAAGCACATATGGTCCTAGTTAGAGTATCAAACATAAAATTCAATAGGAATTGTTTAATATCCTAGTAGGCAAAGCTAAATAACTTACTTTTTTCAGTAGGAAATAATGCAGGACAACATGTGTTGATGTTTTTTGGCTGGTTCATTTCATTTTTAACTTATTTTAATGATTCTAAAATGTTGGTAGATTATAGATGTTTTAAGAATAAATCTAAATAAGTAGGGCTGCGCCAAAACAAAACAAAACGCAAAACACAAAACACAAAACAAAACAAAAACTAGGGCTGTGACAAGATAAATATAAAGAAAAATATGTAAGAAAGAACAAAAAAACAAAACAAAAAACAACTAGGGCTCTAACAAGATAAATAAAAAGAATAAAATAAAATAAAATAAAATAAAATAAAAGATAAATATAAAGAAAAATATGTAAGAAAGAACAAAAAAACAAAACAAAAAACAACTAGGGCTCTAACAAGATAAATAAAAAGAATAAAATAAAATAAAATAAAATAAAATAAAATAAAACAGATATATTATAATATGCCACATTGTCTTTAAATCTGTGAATGCACACTTTGACCATGGTGTACCAGCAGAAACCGCAAAAAAAACTTTTTTTTACTACTGCAGTTCCTCATTTTCCATGGCTTATTCGAACAGCAAAGTGTCAATTGGTTGCACACTTTAGAATCCCTCAAGCTCACAGATGCAGTGTTCACCTACTATATCATGAATTCTGAGCATTCTAATGTCCTATTTGACATATTCCTTTTTGCATATTTGGACGCAGGGTGTGTAATGACAGAAATCTATAGCAACCTGCTGTGATTCCTCATGCAGCAACACATTTGCTGCCCCCTGTGCTGCAGCGAGCCATCACATAAACCTGTGCGTGTGGCTCTAACCCGCAGCTACTCTCCTCTGAAAAAAGGCAGAGACAAACAAACGGAAATAATCACAAACAAATCGCTAAGTGCAGGACTCCCCTGAGACTAGCGGAAAATAAATAGATGTGTTTCATAACTAATACACAAAGCATCTGCATTAGGTCCGAGGAACAAAGAACACTAAAGCCCCTTTGATTGGGCTAAATATGTGGAAGGGGATTATATAATGCTTTTTTTCTTCTTTATCTCCCTCTCCTTCAAACATTTCCAATCTTTTCAAGCACCCACTTTATGTCTCTTAGCGTTATGAAATGGTCCTTCGGGTCTTTACCTAGAGTCAGCTCGTAGACAGATTATGCCCTCAAAATGGACTACATAAAACATTACACCCCAATCCTTAACAAGCTTCAAATGGCTTTCTCATTTCCACTCAAACACTAACACACAGGGTCACACACATATATAAACATATTTAAACATTCACACACAAACAAAGCAAAGCTCTGGAGTCTCAGCTCTCTTCTCTGTTCCCAAAAGCCCCGTGGCAGCACTACGTGATTGTCAGTTCAGTCTCAGGGCAGATTTGCTGCTAGTCTCTGCAGCTCTTAAGCCTGGCCTGGTTTCCTCTCAGTACATCCTCAAAGAGCTCTGCACTCATGTGTTCCGACCTGCCTGCCCTTGCTTCAACTTCAATTTCAACTCTCTCACTTTGTATCTTGAAAATAAATAGCCAAACAAAATGTTACATGCTGTAGTAGACAAGTCACCCTATTGTTATCGTGTAAAAAACAACAAAATTAATTCCAGCAACTCTCAAAGTAACAAAACATTACTAAAACATGGGCGCTAAAACATTATAAATAAATAACCAATCAATCAATCTGTGGTTCGTCTAACTGTATGTATGTGCATAGCATAATGCTCTTGAAAACTGATCTGAGTTTCATATTTTGTCTAATATATTGATATAAAAGCAAATGCACTGTGGCATGATTTTCAAACTGTTCAGTAGGGACTATAGTATGGTTTGATTCAATATAACTTCCTGTCAAGAGTCTTTGAAACAATATGTATTCTCAAAAGTGCTGTACAAATGACCTAACTTGACTAAAAATAGAGAGAATAAAAGGTAAATTAGCTATCTTTTTAAAATAAATAAAAATTTGACTTTACAGCATGAATTTGATACAAAATAACTTCCCGTAAAGCTGCTTTGAAACAATTTATGCCTTCTGAAAAGCACTATACAAATCACTTGACTAAAATATAGGGAATATAATGCAAATTAGCAATCTTTTTTAAGCAAATAAATGCTAATTAAATTCAATTATTTAATTATCTTTGGAATAGACTGAGTGAGGAAGTTTCCTTCAAACTGACTTCAAATTTATTAAGCAGTGGTAAAACTTACAACTTGTCGGTTGGTGTCAGCTCTAGTTCGAGTCTGGCTTGCAACATGTCCTGATCTTATTCTCTGTTCTGATCCTATTTCTGGCAGGGGTGCGGGGTGAAGATGAGGATGATAAAGATCAAGAGGTCAAATCCAAGGGCACTAAATCACTAGGATACACGCAGGAAAGGCTGGAAAAGGCACATAAGTGATGATGTAAGTTGTGTGCCTAGCGCAGGAAAATGAGACTAGGCTTAAGCAGATTAAGCACAGACCCTGTTTCTTTCCAATCCACTATTAAATGGGCCTGAACTGAGCTCATACTCACAGCCTCTAAGAAAGACCAGTTCAGGGCTCTCAAACAGCACCGTATGGAAACGCTCGGCCTTTAGCAACACACTTCAAAGGAGTGAGGCTGAATTTAAGGGCTCCAGCTGAAAGAGAGGAGCTTAGCAGAGCTGAAGGAGTGAGAGGAGATGCTGGAGGATGACAGATTGCTTTCTGGTGCTGGCGTATGCGCTTTTCTCTCCCCTTCCTTATTTTATTTAGTAGTGATGAATCGGCTACCCGCTGAACAATGAGCTGAGTGGATATGGGTGAGGACCGGCACTCCGTACCGCAGTTGCAGAGAGGGCATATGAGAGAATGTAAGAAAAAAAAGAAAAAGAAGAGTAAGGCAGGGTGATGTACATCAAATATCAAATTTTTTATGAGACATTTTAATAACGTCTTTGATTTAAATGTCAGTAGCAAAAACGATATTAGGGTAAGTTTGATTCATTTGCGTAAATCAGTTCAAACTGTCTGTTTCTATGAATCAATTCAAAACTGATTTAGTACACTGTAGTGAAGTACACTGTAAAAATTATTTTTCAACGATTATTGGAGAATAAATCTTTTAGAATAAAATAATTGTTAATTTTTCTACTTAAATATTTCACAATTAATTCAATGAGATTCTTTTCTATTTCTTAGTAATTAATTGTGAAATTTACTTGCAATTACTGAAAATTGTCTCTACACCAAATTTTCAATGTTTTAAAATGCTGTTATTAATTATTTTATAGTGTTACATTGGTGCATAGGGTCCAAAATGAACGCCACATGATGGTTTTGCTGAGCTACTTGCCATTATAACTTTATACAGAACAATATTAATGTAAATGGTATAGATTTTCTCGAATTACTCACCACTGAATTGTCATAAAAATTCATATAAAATGTTAATTAAAAAAATGTTAATTCATAAAATGTTAATTCTGGATCTGATTGGTGCATATTTAAAAAAAACTGAAATATTTACTGAAAAACTGTGTAGAAACAATGACTATTTTAACTAAATTTGTACTGATTTCATTAAATATTTGCAATGTAATTTGTAACAAATGATGGTGAAAAAGCATTTCAGAGTAAATGCATAAATATCAAGATACTGAATAAAAAATAAAAAAAGTGTTATTTATGCCTCAATAACTTACTGCAGAGTCAAACACAGTTACTGTAAGTATGCAGCTTTCTGCAGTGTGGGCCCCAGCTTTACATGGTGAAAATATGGCCAGAATCTCACGCAAAACAGAGACAACTTTAAGCACAGTGATAAATTACACTCTCCGTCAGCAGCCCTGCGGAGAGGGCTCTGATGCTATGAAGTTTGAGTAGGCGAGTGGCTGCATCGAGCAGTGTGTGTGTGTGTGTGTGTGTGTGTGTGTGTGTGTGTTTATGCGTGTGAATCCCATGTGGGCAGGCTGGGATGACTCAGAGTGACAGATGCACACGCACCACCGTACCCCTACCCCTCCCGTCCAACACCAGTGACCAATCGATCATCCCCACTCCTGAGAGGAAGGTGAGTTTGCGGCACGATGCAGAAAAAGAAAAACGTCAAAGGTGAATTTGAAACATACATACAAACTTAAATTCCATGACGCCAGTGACACGGATAAATTATATATGTTTCCTGCACTGCTGCATCTTTAACACCACAACAAAAGAAGTCATATTTTACTTGATTACTTGAGAGTTTGCTGTGTGTATTGAATGTGATTCAATAAAAAGACTATACTGAACTATACCGTCTTTGTTGCGTTATCCCCACTGACTGCCAGCAACAAATTTAACCACTGTCCAATTCAAAAGCAATTAAGCAACTTGTATGAGAGGCCATTCACACAGAATGCATTTTAACATTTAAAAATGTGAGATTCTTGGCAGAAGAATGAAAAACTAAATTTGAGTGCTGCATTTTTAGAATACGGTGTTGTAACAGTCGAATACGAATAGAAAATCAATAAAAATGCAGGAATGTAAAATGCTTTCTGTGTGAATGTCCACTAATCTGGTTCTGAATCAAAACAATACATTCCAACCAATGTAGCCCAATTCCTGAACAGTAGTTCAGAAAGATTCGTTTAAATTAGCCACATACTTTACTGAACTGAATCATAGACTGCTTATTAAATGAATATCTGTCACACTGAAATTCAAGTGTCATTATTTTCAGCAGTCTCTAAAATTTGTGTCAGTATTTTTACTGATTCATTGTCCACATAAAAAGATTTGATTTTGAAAAAGACAGATTTTTCAGCAGAATCGATACGCCAAGTGGTGACGAGTGAGTTTTTGAGTCAGTGAATCATTCACTCAAACAACTCATTCAAAACACTTATTTATTTTAGAATGAACCAAATCATTTTAAGAAGTGAAT
Organism: Sinocyclocheilus anshuiensis; assembly: GCF_001515605.1. Taxonomy (NCBI): domain Eukaryota; kingdom Metazoa; phylum Chordata; class Actinopteri; order Cypriniformes; family Cyprinidae; genus Sinocyclocheilus; species Sinocyclocheilus anshuiensis. Next base: position 173,868 of record NW_015546034.1, on the reverse strand, counting down.
CATAGACAAAGCTGAATCAATTCATCCAAAAGTGTTCTCTCACGACAATGCCTAAAAGGCAATACTTAAAGGGGTCCTATTATGCTTTTTCACTTTTTCTTTTTCGAACAACCTAGTATGAGAGCCTGTTCTAGTACTCCCCCAAAACAAAATCAAGACTTTGTAAAAGAGCATAATAGGACCCCTTTAATATTAACTTCCCACTGCAGAAAAATAAATAAAAAAATAAATATAAAAAAATAAAATAAAATAACAATGCAAACATACATACATAGATAAATAAATGAACTAATTGTTTAATCAATTTGGCTATTTTATGTCATACATTATATCTAATGGAATGGGACAATTAGGCAAGCACAGCCTGTCAGTAATCATTAAAAGCTGTGGAGTGGACAGCTTCCAGAAGACAATTTGCAAACGTTTGAAAGAGCCACTGAAAAATGAACAAAGCTGTAAGAAATTGGCCAACACAAGGACGAAACTGAGAGAGAGGTCTTTTTATGTCCTTCGGCTCTGAAGGGTCTCCAAGCATCTGCTACCTGATCAAGCCTGCTGGCCACATTCTCTTTTCTCTGATACTCTCACTCTCCTCAGCCCTCGGGGCAGTAATTAATATGATATATAATAATATATAATAAATTGTGTGTGTGATTAATTTTGTGGGAGTTGTAAAAGATGTGGTCCTAATGAACTCTTCTTTTCTCTTTGTAAAGTCATTTCGAGTTCTCTCGCCCTCTCTGCCATTGTTTCATCCTCATGCCTGAACTATACTAATGCCTCACCACTAAATTGAAACAAGCCAAGGCAAATATTAAAGGCTTGTTAAGGGTTCTTTCAGAAAAGACAGAACTCCTACAGCTATAATATTTGGTGGGAGTTTCAATATTTATAAAGGTGGTACATTCCATTCTGCCCACAGTCATGAACACAATGAGAAAGTTTTACACAGCTCTCACTCAGAAAGAACAAATATGGAAAGAGACCGAATAATCACTATATTAATATATAACACAATATACTGAAGACACAGCTAAATTTATTAAATTAAATGTATTTATTATTCTAAAAGGTTTATATTTGAAGATTGTTTTAAGTTCACTTAAATTAAAAGTTATAATACGTATGTTCTTTATTCAGGCCTAAAAAATGTCTAAAATTATGCCTTTTTTAATTTTACTGTAATGTCTAATGGCTATAAATTTCAAATTTTATCATCAGAAAAAATCCAAATAGATTATTGAAGAGGCATCAGTATCAGTACTGTTGGTGATATTTACCTTCATTCATAGTACCTAGTAAAAATACAACATTTAACAAATATTTAAAATACACCATAGTTATGTTGCTTCTACATTAATGCAGATTCAGTGTGAAAATATAGTTATGATCTCAGATTTTAATGTTAGGTGCAGTGAATCTCAATTAATTACAGAAATGTGCAATTAATACGTTTTTTTATCGATTGACTAATATAAAACTACATGAAATACATGTTTATTACATTAAATTTTTACAAATGTAAAGGCATATTACTAATTATTATATTATCAGGGAAATGTAAATAATTAAGATAGACTGTTTTTGTTTTGTTTTATCTATCAAAATCACAGATTATACAACATACAACACTGGACTGCAAAAAAAAAACAGGCCAGAATATTAACCAATGTTTCTCGTATGAGCACCAAAGTCCAAACATAATACATTACTGAAGCATGTGCGGTAACAGCTAGACCATTTTCATATGGCCATAAAAAATTTCTGTTCCCCAAAAGAGTGCATAAATGTTTGACAAAACCTGACTTCCTGAAGTTAAATAAATCATTTCTATATTATGAGACCAGTAGAGTGTTCCAGGAGGTTACAAGATGGTGACAACTAGCACACACGTCCAGTCTTCCAGAGAGAAGTGTCCATCTACCACCAGCAGAACAACACAGGCCGTCAGGCACACGAGGGTAAGGGCCGACTGACAGGGAACGTGGTCTTATAATCTGGGTCACTGCACCTCTGCAGATGTGTGACAGGTGTGAGAGGAGAAGAGACAGGTTGCAGCCCCCTCTATAGGGTTACGGGGAGGTAAGACTGTCAGGATGGCTTCCCAAGACCAGATCTCCAGTCAAGCAGACCAGACGGCACTGAGGGAAAGACTCGAATGATGGTCAGTTGAATGAAGGATGTCATGGGAATGTTCCACAAAAGAGCTTCTACAGGGTTTGAATGTTTGCGTGCATGTCCAAAAATAGTGAACAATTGCAGAAACAAGAGTTACAGCACATTAAAAGAATAGTTCGTTCAAAAATGAAAATTTACTCTCATTCAGGCCATCCAAGATGTAAAAGAGTTTCTTCTTCAGGATAGATTTGGAGAAATTTAGCATTACAGCACTTGCTCACCGATGGATGGATGGGTGCCGTCAGAATGACAGTCCAAACAGCTGATAAAACATAGTAAATAATCCACACGACTCCAGTCCATCAATTAACTTCTTGTGAAGCGAAAAAGCTGCATGCTTGAAACAAATCATTGAAATCATTAAGATGCTTTTAACTTTAAACCGTCGCTTCTGGACAAAATACAAGTCCTCTCTATATAATAATGCTTCCTCCAGTGAACAAGTTTATCCTCTGTTGTCCTCTCACATCAAAATTCACCAACATATTTGTTTAGAACCGTTTTGGGCTGTTTTCACTTGTAAACTTTGCTTGATCTTTGCATATTTCTCTCCTGATTCAGACAAGAGACTTTTTTAATAGATAAAGCGATATTGTGGATAGAGGACTCGTATTTTAGCCGGAAGTAATGGTTTATGAATTTGTTTTTTACAAACATACAAACATTACTGTGATGTTTTTCTCAGCTGTTTGGACTCTCATTTTGACGGCACCCATTCACTGCAGATGATCCACTGGTGAGCAAGTGATGTGATGCTAAATTTCTCCAAATCTGATAAAAAATAAACTCATCTACATCTTGGATGGCTTGAGGGTGATACATTTTTTTTGTTTTTGGGTGAACTATTCCTTTAAGCATAAAAGTATGCGACCCGTTTTTATATATGCCAATATGTAAGTTTAAAATTACCTTCAACCTCCACAGCCATAAAACTTGAAGTCATCCAGTACTTCATCCCTTGACGTGTTTAAAGCAGTTTCTCCTGCCTACATCTGTACCCATGCTCTCTTGTCTCAGGTAAGGTTAGGCAGCTGTGTGACAGGAACAGTCAGGCTACAGTGGCCCACTGGGACTCTTCCATGCAGCTTCTAGTTCCAACCCAGTCCATTAATCCCTACTGTAAACAAGCCAGTGCCTGCAGATGTTTGCGTTGCCTCTAGCTCTTTGTACACAGCAACTTTGTACACAGGAAATCACGGCCCACCTGGCTTGTCACATTAAAGAAACACTTCAGCTTCATGCTAGATATCTGTCCTGCTCCAGACAGATACTAACGCTAAATACAGGTAGACCTTTTAACAAACACACTCCAGACATATGGCAGTACAGGTAAACTATTTATGGTTTATTTATGTTTTTTTCAACAGCTGTCTTTACACTTGCCGCAACATTTTGTGAGTCAGATAACGACGTAGCTGTTATTACATCACACGGATACACACCAGACTAGAATTGCTGTGCTGTTCTGGTCTCTTCCGGCATACAGTGAAAGTGCTGCAACATCACAGGCACACAAAGATAAAAATGGTTCTTTTGGTTTAACAGGTGTTACTAATCTTATTTCAAGCAATAAACAACTATTCAGAACAACATAGTGCCATATGACACACTATTTTTGCATATATTTCATGCACTGAGCAAATTTGCTCATGAATACATACAATGTTTTATCATGCTGCTGCATTCTGTATCATAGTATATAGTGCAAAGCAAGCAGCATGGTAGTCTTGCATACTGAGCACAGTTAATTTTGGGGTTACCCAAGGTAATACTTGTGCATAGAAGTGAAAAGGCATATCCAGTCATTGTTTACTGGTATTTTTTAGCTTTGTGTGTCTTACATAAAATACATAAATTAGCATAAATGAATATGGAAACATATTTATCCTTGAGCCAGCATTCCCCAAAAGGTTTACATGAATGTAATGCTTGTCTTTCTCAATTAAAGCTCATCAGGACGGGATGTTTCGTTGCTGCTGGACTACTTACAAATTATTCATCTTATCATACTAAACAACTATTACTATATGAACATAACAAGAAAGAAATTAAAGCAGCAAAAATAGAAAATGAATGAAAGAGGGAATACAGGGAGAAATTAAGGGAGGGAGAAAATGACAGGGAATGGAAGCAAGAATGGAAGGATGGAAATGAAAAGGAGAGGAAAACTAGAGGGAAGTAATGAAGGAAAGAGGGGATGATCAAGGAAGAATGGACAGAAAGGAAGGGAATGAAAGTTAAAGAGAAACAGGAAAGAATGAATAAAAAATGAAAGAACAGAAGAGAGATGCAAGTGCAAGAAAAGTGAAAGGCAAGTGAAAGGAAAAGAGGAAGGAAGGTAGAAAATTAAAAGAAGGAAGATGGAAGAAATAAAAGAAATAAATATTTTTGAAAAATGAAAGAAGTAAAAGAAAGACGAATAAATTAGTTAAATTAAAAAAGGATGGAATATAAAAGAAAATGAGGAAAACGGGGAGTAAACAAGGAAAGGAGGAATAATGAAGAAAAAGAGAAGAAGTGAATGAAAATGAAAGGAAAAGAGGAAGGACAAAAAAATGAATGAAATAAGGAATGAAAGAAGTAAAAAAGGACAGAAAATCGAAGGAAGAAAGGAAGGCTGGAAGGATAGAAATGAAAAGGAAAGAAAAATTAGGAGGGAACGAAAGAAGGAAAAATAGAGAATGAAGGAAGAATGAAAGGAAGGAAGAGAATGAAACTAAAGGGGAAGGAGGAAGGAAGGAAAGATAAGAAAAGAAGTGGATTAAAATAAAAGTAAAAACAAAGGGAAAAAAATTTAAAATGAATGAAGGGAATAAAAAAGGAATAAGTAAGGAAGTGAGAAAAAGGACAGAAAAATAAAGGAATAAAACAGTAGGGATGTAAAGAAGGAAAGAAGGGAGGATGAAGGAAGAATGTAAAAGAAAGAAAGAAAGAAAGAAAGAAAGAAAGAAAGAAGCCACTCTGTCCTGCAGTTTGAGTAATAAAACAGATATTGTGATTATGCAAATGAGCCATTGTGAGGCGTAAAAGAAACATTGGCATGCCTCATTAGCTCCTCTCGGTCTTTCTTCACCATTATTTCTTTTTCATCTCAAGGTATTTCTATCAGTAATGATTGCGTTCACAGCTGGTATGAGGGAAGACAGCTGAAAAATGGCTTTTTAAGTGCCGCAATCACCATAAAATCTGGATTTGATCAAGTTGGCTGGCAGAGGAAATAAATTAATGAAGGAAGGGAGGCCACGTGACCCGGGCCAGGTGGGAGACAAAGGTGGCGTGGAACGGGATAATTACCGGCAGCAGTCCCGGCCCGGCTTCAGTCAAGGACACGGGCTGTTTATTCAAATGAGCTCTGATAAGGCTTAATGTGGACAGCGGCTTATTGCTCTTGTCTTAATGAGAAAAATCACAACACACTCAGAACAGGTGCTCCGACAGACAAGCAACACAGACAGCACAGTGTAAAACAGCACTAATGGCAGCTGAATAAGGAAAAAATGCCATGGTATGCTAACAGGGCAGGTGATGCTGGAGGCTGTTTTTAGGCTAAACATATGCTTCGTTATGATTCCCCATCTATCCATTTAATACTCAAACAAACAGGTTGTCTAAATGAATATAGAGGGAATTATTTCTGTATTGTTAGCCTCTCTGATGGGAGATTTTACAAAACAGGTGCAATTTGTGCTTCGAATTGACAAGATATACCGCAATTTCTACAATGAATAGCTGATGCCAAAACACAGTCGTGTCGTGTCTCCACTCGCATTTATAGCATCTTTCAGAATAAAGAAATAAACAGATTTTTCAATGAAAAAAAAAATGAAAATAAAAGGTAGTATTTTGTCTTCATTCTCTCACTATTATGTAAGTGATACTGTATTATTAAAAAGACTTCACGTAATGGACTTTTCCATAAAATAGTTTTTTTTATAAATCTCATAATAACAGCAACATTCTTTTAAGAAAGGAGCTCTTCAAGTTTAATAACTTTTACTAATTAATTATCAACTTTATATTAGCATGATTTTAAATTACAAGATTTCTGTAGAAATATCAGAATTCAATTTTCTCTTTCTATTAAGCACTAGCATTTTCACTTCGTTGAAAGCAATACAAAATTACACTACATCAAATTTCTCAAGTTTAGGGTCAGTAAGACATTTTTTCAATGTTTTCATTGCTTATGCTCACCTAGACAGCATTTATTTGGTAACATACAGTAATGACAATAATTTTATGAAAATGAATACAATTTAAAATAACTTCTCCATAGTTTATTTCTGTGATTGCAAAGCTGAATTTTTAGCAGCCATTTCTCCAGTCTCCAGCGTCACATGATCCTTCAGAAATCATTCTACACTCTAAAAAATGCTGGTTAGTAACCCAACAGCTGGGTCAAAACAACCCAATTGCTGGGTTTGTCCCTATTTTACCCAGCACTGGGTTCTATTTAACCCAGCATTTTTTAGAGTGTAATATGCAGATTTGCTGCCCAAGAAACATTTCTTATTATCAATGTTGAAAACTGTTGTGCTGCTTAATATTTTTGTGGAAACTGTGATACATTATTATTTTCTTTGATAAATAGAAAGTTGAAAAGAACAGCATATATCTGATATTGAAATGTGTGTAACAATGTACAAGTCTTTACTGTTACCTTTGATCAGTTTAATGCATCTCAGTTGAATAAATGTATTAATTTAGCTTGAGGTGGCACAATGTAACTTTAATAACATTTAAACACATTATCTGTCTAACAGACTGTAAAAAATCTTGAAAAGTACTTTGAGGAAAAGGCACCCACTTCACAGAATGACCCTGCAGTAGTTTAGGTACTTCTGCAGACATTTAAAATGAGATATGATTAGACTCTTCATGAAGAGAAAAAAATAAGATATGATTAGACACTTCATAATAAGTACATGATTAAAAAGTGTATTAATTATTTCAGCAAGGTTATCTCAGGAAACTGTAAAGTAAGCCCTGGGCTCTCAACTGAACCTCTTCCAGATTTCAGAGCAAAAAAACATCTTGCTAAATTAAGAGCCTTTCGTGTTACTTAAGACGCAGTGGGATGAGAATGTGCATGAAGGGGGAAATTTTGAACTCAACTTCCAAGCTTAAATTAAACACCTAATCTCTGGAGGAGTCTGTCGAGACCCTTTCCAAACTGATATTATGTAGAGCTTCGTAGGTCTCGGAGCAACCTGCCTTCCAATACAGCAGACTTAAAGAACTAGTTCACCCATAAATGAACTCACTCTCATGTTGTCCCAAACCTGACTCTATCTTCGGCATAACACAAAAAAAAGATATTTATAGTAGGGGCCAATGTTATTTTTTGACCCCAATCTTCTTAAAAAACAGTAATCATCTTTTGTGTTCCACTTAAAGGGACAGTATCCCCCAAAAATGAAAATTCCGTCATTATTTACTCACCCTCAAGTTGTTCCAAACCTGAATGAGCATTATTTCTTCTGCTGAACATAAAAGAAGAGGGCGAATAAATAAATGATGACACAACTTTTAATTTTGGTGTGAACTATCCCTTTAATTCTCGGGAAAAAAAACAAAAACTAAGTACATATTGGTCCTCATGACACAGAACCCATTTAGCCAAGCCTCTTTCCAGCACTGTGTTCAGACCACAGGATTAGTATAATAGCCCATTTTTATTTTTCATTACCTATTAATAAGTCTCAACTGTGAGATGAAGCCCGGACCTTTTGCTCCCACGCACCTGGCTGGCCTGATCCGTCTGAAAATGAGTGCATCCATCGCTGAGCTCATTTCAGAAAATCTCAAACAGATCCATACTAGTGCTGGACTTGGCTTTTGAATGAAGCACCCTAGAGGGTCCACGTTAACCCATTTACAACAGCACACTCAGGACAGATGATGCATAAGATCCTTTGGAGAATCAGCTGCAATGCTAGTGTATCTCACACATGATGAGCTAATCTAGAGGGGCCTCGCTAATAGAATTTCTGTCTAACGTCTGATAGGAAGTTAGTTTGCCTTCACTGGATCCGTGATTTGATTTAGCTCTTTCAAGTAAGTTGCGAGTGAACAAAAAGGAAAAATGAAAAACACCCTCCAGCATAATTCTGCTCCCTCATCCCTGTCCAGCGCTGTTACAGCGACTATAAAGTGATTATTAAGGATTCCTCTAAAGTGGGGAGAATAAAAATGTTATGATTTGATAACTTTTTTTTTCACCCTTTCTCTTTTTCCTCACTTACTTTTTTTAGTCGTATCTTCCTCAGCTGGGCATGTGCAGTATTTGTACATATACATCTATATATACTGTGTAATAAACACATTTTATTTCAGTTTTTGTTTTGATTATTTTAGTACATGAAGTTAAATTAAATGAGATGACAAATGTTGCCTGGTGTGTATGTATAGATGTGTGTAATATAAGAACAAAAAGACCTACTAACTAGACCAATGTTGTTTTCAGTATCCCGTATGGAAGTCAGATGACTTTTGGAGAAGCGTCCAAGGCTATGCTGGGTAGGTAACAGAGAGGGATGTTTAATTTATGAGCAGACAGACTGTTTGGCCAGACAGATTGGTGTAAGTGAGGACAGCCTACAAGGAAGACCCAGATAAAGCTCTGCTAAACTGGGACCGGCAGAGACCAACAGTGACATCAGATACAGCAGCATGAAAAAGATAGAATGGAAGAGAGAAACCGAGAGAAATCCATAACACTCTGAATGAACTCTACAGCCATCCCAGACTACTAATACTGCTTCAACAGCGCAACAACTTCTCTGTGAGCGATCACATTTGTTCTGAGCTGTTCACAAGGTCCAAGAAAGAGCCTTTTGCCATAACTACCAAAACTGAGTGAACTGAGAAAATGTAAATGTTTTTATCAGTAGGGTCCTATGAAATCTGTTTGAATTTTTTCCCAAATTCAGTTTTGTTTTGTTTTTTCCATTTTAATTTTTCTGGGTTCCGGTTTTTTTTTTTTTTTTTCTAGACTGTTTTAATGGTTAAATTAAATGTTATTAATCAAAAAGCATGTCTAAATAATTTAAATCATAAAACTTACACAACTCACTCAAAACAAAAAAATGTAACAATAACATTTTTAAGGCCCTATAGAATCAATTTGTTTCTCTCTTTTTTCTCTGGTAAAGTTTAAAGACACATTGTGATTTTTTCCAAATATGAATTTAAATGTACTATAACATGTATATTGATAAATAATAGTAATAATGTAAGAGTAGCAGTAGCAACAGTATGTAATTTTTTTAACCAAAAAACAATTAAATACTATTGAAAACTATTAATAACAAAAAAAAATGTTTCTTGAGCACCAAATCTGCATATTATAATGATTTCTGAAAGATCATATATTAACAGTAATAATGTTAACAATAATAAGAGTTATTTTAAATAGTTTTTACTGTATTTTCAATTAAATTAATACAGCCTTGGTGAGCATGACTTTTAAACTACTTTTTTATTTAGAAAAAAAGACATGTAGCTGATAAATATCTACAATTGTCAATATCAAGCCAATAAAATATTTTGATAATTTCATAATTTAAAAAAATACATATTTTCACTGAAATGTCTATAGTTTTTCTCTTTTTTTTTTTTATTTCTTTAATATTTTACGGCCTGGAAATCCTAACTTTATTCCCTGATATACCCAGGTTTTCCATGACCAAAGGAACCCTGCTAGTATTATGCTGCAGTTTATAATAAAGCTACAGGCCAACAGTTCAGTTTACTTTTCACTTCTCAAAGCCAATTTTTACTTGCGTTTGCCACTTGGCATGGACCCTGTGTGAACAGCATCTGTAAAAGAAAAACCCATAAACATAATACAGATATAAAGCAAATTTCAGTCTTACCTGCAGTGCGCTGTTTAGGAAGCAGCTGTTCTGACCCGGCTCATTGCTCAGGCCTTTGCTGGGAGCGATGGAGGTCATGGTGCGTGGGGTAAACATCCCCTGCAGCCCGCTGCTGCCTGAAGCAAAGTAGTTCCGCTTCCACGACATGGGTCCAGCTCCGCTCCGCTCCCCCCTCCAATCACCACAAGAGCCGCGTCCTTCCCCAGCTAATCACTCTGGAGGAGGAGGGCATCCTGAACAAGGTGCAGACCAGTGTGTGTGAGTGTGTGAATGCGAGAGAGAAAGAGAACAGAGAGTGTCTGTGCTGGGCTGGTCTCTATGTTACTCCCATGAGAGAGGGTTTGGTCAGTGATTACAAAACGAAAAGTATAATGAAGGAATCTGCTGGGGTTTAGTAACAGGTGTGAATATAAAAGTGATGTTTTCTCTTGAGAAGGGCGGGAGGATCTCAGTAATGTCTGTCTGTCGTGACTAAATGGCTCCCCACACCTGAGACGGTAAAGTGGGGTCAAACGTAATGACTGGCCTGGTTAAAACCAGCTGTGTGACAGTTGCAGTGTTTATTGGAGGAAGTGTGGTCCGAGACACTGTCCTCCTCACACTGTGATGTCCACTGCCTGCTCTTCACCTCTGAGTCTTCTCAATGTCTTCTCTCTTAGCCCAGCTGATCTGAAAAATAAATAAGGATAAATTACATTCAAAAACATTCCTTTTATTTTTCAAACAACAAGCTCAGGTGATACCACCTGCTGGTTGGTCTAGGGCAAAAACCATAATTTTCTTTGCACATTTATTTTAACTTTAACATAGCTTTGAATTTTCTGTTGTACTCTCCTTACACAAAAGAACATGTAATCCTTTCAGAACATAAAAGGGATAAATTACTTTGTGGATTCTGCGTCTCAGACATGCACCATGCCTCTTTTCATCTCTCTCTCCCCTCTGATTGGCTAATCCAAGGAAATTAATATTTTACAAATGAAAGGTTTTACAAATGAAGATGTTTTTGAAGTCTAATATGTTCACCAAGGCTGCATTTGCCTAAAAAAACAGTAATATTGTGTTTAAAAGAAAAAAGAAAAAGAAAATAAGCTGTTTTCTATGTTGATATACTTTCAAATGTAGTGTAATTTAGTCTTGTGAAATCCAGCCATTACTCCATTCTTCTAATGAATTTCTTCAATGTCACATGATCCTTTAGAAATCATTCTAATATGCTGATTTGATAATAAAAAAAACATTTCTTATTATGTTGAAAACAACATAATATTACAAAATAAATATAATATTTTTGTGGAACCATGATATTCAGGATTCTTTGATTAAAAGAAAGTTAAAATAGCAGCATTTCTTTTGTAACATTATAAATGTCTTTACTGTCACTTTTGAACAATTTAATGTGTCCTTGCTGAATAAAAGTAATAATTTCTAAAAAAAAAAAAAATGCCACAAATGAAACTACTATGAAGTAACCAATATACAAACACTTGTGACCACCACACATCTGTTGAATTTTATATTACCATGGAATCTTTTCAATTCTACAATTATTATAAATGCATGTTTCCCTCATATTTTATTGAGAGACTACATGTAATATTTGTACTTAAAATATTAATTTGTCCCACCACAGCACCATTCAGAATTAATTTATAATTTGAGTAAAAATGCTAACTCAAAGCTTAAAAGAGAAAAATACATTTCCTTATCCATTAGTAAATTTGAACCTAAAATCTTTATGCTGAACAAAATAAATGTTTACGGCCAGGTTATGTGTCAGCTACCTATTTTGTGATTTTACTCCTCTTTTATGTACTTAAAACCAATCTAGCACACTGACTGCCATGTAAATATTTAATATTTCAACCACAGTATACATGCAAAATCTCCACTGTTTTCAACCTGGAAAAAGTGAGTGAGAGAGGAAGGTAAAGAAAGAGAGGAAAGACAGCAGCACTGCAGAGACACAGCTTGCATCACAGAGCTGTCCTGCCAGGTTGGAGGCCGCGGCGTGCTGAGCAAATGTCCTATTCCCACTACTACATAAATACATGCCCACGTTCACACACAAAACACACACTCTGTCCACATGGTCCAGCCGGAGCCAGAGCGAAGCCCCGCAGTGTGTTCTGTTCTCCTGAGGCCGAGGCATGAAGAGGGATGTTCTGATGTGGAAGAACAGTGAGTGTGACAGACCTGAGGCAGAAACATCTTTCCTGCTCTTCTTAATCTGGGTCAGCTCTGTGGAAGCTATAACTGCCTGCTGATCGATTCAATGACATAGTAATTTAATGAATTAAACTGAACAATTTCAGCACAGATAAAGCTTACACTCACTGCAAAACAATAATTGTTTGCCAATAAAGCCAACTAAAAAAAAGATAAGCCCTTTCATATGTTCACCCAACCTTCCTGTCTAAGTAGGAAATATGTCAACACAGGATAGAAAACTTGGCTTGTCGAACCATTTAATGCGGTCTAACAACAAGTTCATATGTCAGTCTTCCCGCATTGTTTACCTGACAATCATGTCAGTTTATCACTGACCATTGTAATGTTGTGCATTGTATTTACACTGTATTGTCCTTTATTGACTTAAAAAGTAACAAAACATTTTTGTTACTTTTTAATGGGAAACTACACAAAATGTAAAAATTACAGTATGTGAATAATATTAAACAAATATTTGTTAATAATTTTTATGTGGAATCCAAACACCATGATGATCCACAAAGTAATCTTTTAATGAAATAATGTATTAAATCTATTCATAAAATGTATTATTAGGGAAACATTAATATTCAAGTTATTAAAAGTTAAATATTAAATATTCAACTATTAAATATTTAACTTAAATATTTAAAACTATTTATAATTTAAATGTTAAAAAAATATTAAAGTTGTCAAAAAATTCTTGATGAACAAAGTGACGTTTTAATTACGAAAGTCATCTATATTTTCAATTCAGATTATTAAGAGTAATAAATTAACAGCAAATCAAACTACTAAAATTCATGCTAAAGACCCTAAATGCATTACAATACAGCAGAATAAAAATATTATTATGAAGAAAACATAAATACTCAAGTTATTTAAACGTATTTAAATGTTACATTTTAAGTATTTGAAAATATTAAAGGGGTCATATGATGCGATTTCAATTTTTCCTTTCTCTTTGGAGTGTTACAAGCTCTTGGTGCATAAAGAAGATCTGTAAAGTTGCAAAGACTAAAGTCTCAAATCCAAAGAGATGTTCTTTATAAAAGTTAAGAGTCAGCCACGCCTACCTAAAACGGCTCGTTCTAACACGTCCCCACATATAAAGAGTTTTTTATTTATATATATATATATATATATATATATATATATATATATATATATTTCATTTATATGTTATTTTATTCCCATTATAATTAAAAGTAATAAATTAACGGGAAACTACACAATATTTAGACAAAGTTATGTGAATATTTTTAAATATTAAAAAAATAGTTTTAAAAAATAATTTTTACATGTGGAATCCAAACACCATGTGCACGTTGCTAACTTTGTCATAATTTATTTAAAGGATTTTAATGAAAATGTTATGTTGGTGTCCATAATATGCATTTTATGGTAGTACTGTTCATTTTGATTAAAATGAATGAACTGTTTATTTATAATTTTGTTTTTATAATTTTTTATTATTATTATTATTATGAGCATACCTGAAAAAAATGCATTTTTTTGTTATGAGAGTGAAGCATGACACGCTGCTTTACATGCATGTATGTGCATCTTGTTTTGCATAAAACAGGTGTGAATGCTCATTCTCAGTGGGCGGCACTGCTGAGGTCGCTGAAGGAGTTATTCACGGAGGGGTCACGTGACTTAAGTAGCACAGGGTACAACTGTGAGTCACGGGCTGCCATGACGACGACAGCGCAGTCCACCCCACCCCCATCCCAAGCCCATGCCGGTCAATGCCCCGGCAGATACTGTCATACACTAGCTGGCACTGTGCAACCATTGCACCAGAGGGTTTATGCATTTACATAATGCACTGCAGAGCACAGCACAACACAGCCAACAATTACTGAGAGAGAGAGAGAGAGAGTGAACTAATGAGAGAGAGAGGAAAGGGCCTCTCTGATTATCCAAATAAGCTTAGCCCAATATGGCATCTAATAACACACACACAAGACCAACAGCTCTGAAAAGGCTGCGTCCCCTGGAGCCAGGCGGATAGGGCCGTCTCATTAACCCAGCAACAATCAGACGCTCGGGAACCAATTGAGAGTAGCTATCAATCAGAACAGGTCGGGATGAACTATGGGACGTAATTGCCTCCTGGCTAGTGTGTTAGTAAACATGTTAAGTAACACTCTGGTGCACAGTTCTGCTGGCCACCAATCCCCCCGCAAACACACGCATCTCCCTAAATCCCCTTTTAATTCCGTTAAATGGCAGAGTTCCAGTGCCACACTGCCAGGATCCGCAGCCGTGGAGATACCTTGGCAATCACACAGAGGGCACTGGGATTCTACAAAGAGAGACAGAAAGAGATGGATGAGCGTGGAGCCTCTCATGATCCCTGATCTTCACTTCTACTGGGCTTCCATATAAACGTCCCCAGGATTGTATTTTACGCAGAGCAAACAGGACCGTGATATACAGAGTGGAGAAACATTTTCATCAGGTTTCATTAACAAAAGAAACCCACGCAGAAAGAGTGAAATACATCAAACTCTTTAATTGGGTTCCTTCATTTGAAATGTGAAGCTGTTTCACATGAAAACACATGAATACAACCAGGCTCCAAAAATTAACTTGTTTTTCACACTTGCTAATTGAGAAAACTAAGAAGGTGTACCATGATGTGTAAATATTTCTTAATGACCTTGAAATTCTATTTCTCTTTCTTTTTTAACGTATTTTTTTTAATTTCCAAAATAATTAATTTTTGCATTCTTGTCTTGCATATTTGATACAAACTTCACAAGCCAGTCACAATCTGTAAAACTGCACAATCCTACACAAAACACACATGAACATCGTGATTGTGTTCTTATGTATGTTTGTATTTATTTATTTTTATGAATTAATGAATTAATTAGGGCTGCAACAACTAATCGATAAAATCGATTATGAAAATCATCGACAACGATTCTCATTATCGATTAATCGGGTCTGCCCACATTTCACGTCCAACGGAGTTTACATACTTATCCAACTTCAGCCGGTCGCGTCAAATTAAAGCACTGAATTACTTATTTCTATGGACAAAATGCATCTAAAATAGTGGAGGAAACAGAATGAGATGCTGCAGGAGAGTTACGTGATCCAAGCTTCTCAAAACATGAGAATTCTTTATTTTAAGCTTTAAGCTAATGCATTAGCGTAGTGGCTTGCCCTGTCAGGCGGTTTAACAGATGCGTGTGCGTCCTCAGCGCAAATTATGAAAATCATCGACAACGATTCTCATTATCGATTAGTCGGGTCTGCCCTCAGTGCACGTCCAACTTCAGCCGGTTGTGTCAAATTACAGCACTGAATTACGCATTTCTATGGACAAAATGCATCTAAAAATAGTGGAGGAAAAAGAATGAGATGCTGCGGGAGAGTTACGTGATCCAAGCTGCCCAAAACATAAGAATTCTTTATTTTAAGCTTTAAGCTAATGCATTAGCATAATGGCTTGCCCTGTCAAGTGCTTTGACCGATGATGCGTGTGCGTCCTCAGCGCAAAATCTTTCAGTTTACGGTCATTTCCTTATGTATAAATGTCACAAATTCACGCGAGCATTTCCATTTTTGCATAAAGGTCCGTCCTGACAGTCTGTGTTAAATTTGAATCTTTACTGAATGAGCGCCAGCGCGGCGGGCGCGTGCACGCGCGTCAGAGACAGTTAATAATCAGCGCAAAAACATTTATTGTGCTGAAATATCTGTTGTTGAAAGTTAAATTAAGTTTTAAAGGTCAACATGCATTGCGCATATTTTATGAGAGTAGGAACTGTAAGGGGATAACAGCGTGTAATTGTCTGAATATAAATATCAGACGCTTCAAAACCGCCTTTAACAGGATAAAGAAACTAAGACACTAAGCCCTATTCGGAATTCATTAGTTTTATCACTGAGGTGATACGTACATTTATTTTTCCAGACGTCCATATGAGAAACAATTACCGTCCGAATCGGGCTATGACTTGACTGTGGTCAAAGTGAACGTGTGTTCCTGCAGAACATTACTCTCACCTATTGGTTACCACTGGGTTTGTGATTTTATTCGTCTTTATCATCTTTATTATTATTTTAATTTTTAATGCAGAGATTTAAACTATATTCACTATATACAATGCTTAACAAATTTATTAAAACAAATTTATGTAAGGTTTTTAACAAATTATGGTTTGTGCCACTGCTGCTCTAAACTAACAGTACTGGTGATTGCCAAAATAATTTTTTAGCTTTCTGTATGGGTTAGTCCTCCAATATGTGTAAGCTCTTTAGTAACAGTAGTAGGCTGTTTCTAATGCTATAATATAATTATTGCTGTTATCTATGAAAGAAAGGCAGAGCACTATATGTTTTTTTTTTTCAGATACCCAATTACAGTCAAAAAGTACTTGAACAATGCCAGCAAGAACGCAAACTATGAAGGGCATAGGAGGCCATTTTTGTTATGTGAATAAATAAAAGTATTTAGTTATAAATAAATGACAATACATTTTTTTTGATTTAAACTATTTTTTGACAAATTCCTAAAATGTGTTTTCTCTTTATTATGGCAGGTGGTCTAATAAATTGTTAAGCACTGTATGTTTTCATAGCATTCAGCTGGCACGTTTGTTTTAAGGACATTGGGCAGAATGTGGAATAGTGTGTTTTTGTCAATAAAATAAAAAAAAGAAAACTGTTAGTTTTTAACCCGATTAATCGGGGGGGGGCAGTTCTGGCCAACAGAGTGCTGGGGAAAAGGATGGAAAAAGGAGGAAACAAATTATCCTAGAAATCCATCCTAGATAAACTCATGATGGCAAATTGTCAGTTGAGGCGAAATTTAGAAGATATACTACTGTTCAAAAGTTTGGAGCTGTTGAGATTTTTTTATATTTTTGAAAGAAGTCTTATGCTCACCAAGGCTGCATTTGTGTGACAAAAAAAGAGCAAAAAGAGTAGTACTGTTAAATATTTTTTTTACAATTTAACAACCTTTTTTTTATTATTTTAATCTATTTTAAAATGTAATTTATTCCTGAAATTGCAAGAAATATGAACAGTTAGGCAGTCATTTCTCTTTGTGACATTATAAATCTCTTTACTGCCACTTTTGATCAATTTAATGAACTTCTTGAAACTTAGTAAGGAATAATGAGGGTAAAACATGAACAGTATGAAACATTACCCAGGATTAAGTTTGCTTAGGCTTTAAAAATAAGAAAGACCCATAAAAAAACTAAAGAAAAATCACTGAAGAAAAATTTGGTAGCACACACACATGAATTAAAGGTAGAGAGACTGTCTGATTCCCAGTCTTTGTCAGGATGACACAATTTAGGAGTGCAGCACTGCAGACTCCCAAAAGCCACAGCCATTAACAGAGCCTTTATAGTGCTGCCACTGGAGACCAGACTCACTCATCCACAAACGCTCTCAGGAGCCCTAAAGAGCACCTCACCATTTACACTGTCCTTCTAGTGACTGATTTGAACCATCACCTCCGTCAGAATCAACGTTTAGTGCATTTATAGCTGCCAATTCAATCAAACAGATGAAGAGTCTTTTGTGAGTTTTAGCAGTGATGTTCAATTTATAAATTAATTATTCTTTTTTTGTCACATTTTTTTTGTGAATCAATCAGTTGATGATGAAATGATTCACTACGGAGCCCCACACATGGCATGCAGGAAAAAAATAGTAGGTTAAATCGTGCACACAATTTACTATTTCGTTCCCTCTATTTATAAATTGTGTGCACGATTTACTAATTCGTTCCCTCGATACTAAGTCGTGCACACGATTTATAAATCGAGAGAACGAATTAGTAAATTGTGCACACGATTTAGCAAATCGAGGGAACGAAATAGGTCGGTGTACGTTGCGTTCATTCATTTTTTGATTTAAAATTGAAAACAGAAACATGAGAAAACGGCACCATTTTCATTTTTTGTTTTTTCAAAAAAATGAAAAAAACAAGAAATCGCCTTGATTTTCCGTTTTTACATTCAGGGGTAGAAAATACAACAGTGTGAATGTTCGATTTCCACGTGTGGGAGGGAATTAAACGCCCCTTTCCACTGATTAGTCAAGCAAGCATCAAACGGTGCCGTCATCATGTCGTCTTCAGTTTTGTGCAACAGAATAAGAGTCCTCCGCTGTTAAAGAGTTTATTGCAACTCCTGCGTTCATCTCCCTCTCATTAAACAACCAGACTAATAGGCTTGACACAAACCATACTGGGGCAGCGCCTAGATGGGGCTTACTTCTGTGTAGGCATAGATTCTATATGGCAAATATTAGGTGCTTATTGCAGAAATATGTATGTACTTCAGATCTGCAGCCACATTACCCTTTTAGTCTATTTCTTTGGCACACACATACATTTTATTTAGCTGTCCAGTTATCAAAATCTGTGTGGCAAAGCTGCGTGACATTTACATTATAGTGAAGCACAGACCAGTATTGGTTTTAGTGTGAATATAAAGCTATCTTCCCGTTTTGATTATTATTTTTTTTATTATTTTGTTTTTTTTTCATAGAGAAGTTTATATGATACTGTCATTATCCGACGGCATGTTACACATGTATATAATACATGCTATTTTTATAGAAAAGGGCATTTTTCTAACTTTATAAAATATGTCTGTCACCTTTAATATTAAATTCCTGAATATAGTCAATATTTGAAAAATATGACATTATAGGTGTTACCAATTACATCAGTACCAACCAAAGCCATCTTTGCACTGTGGCACAGAAGCTGCATCTTAAGTTGAATTTAGATGTATTTACACAATTAATGCTGCTCAGACGGCAGTAAATGCATTAACACAGCAATTGCATTATGGAATGAGATTAATGTTTTAAACAAAAACATTATAAATAGCCTACAGAAATATGAAATGAGTGACAAAATGAAACAATTGGATACTTGAATTATGAAGGTTACATCGCCAGTAGGTGGCGGCAAGTCATTGTGTTGATGAATGAGTCATAGAGTCATCAATTCAACCGATTCGTTCAAAATGCTGATTAAAATGCTGATTTGTTCAGGAGCAAAGCAAATGGATCATTGAACCACTCACACAAACGATTAATTCAAAGACTCGGATTCATTCAAGAATGAAACGCCTGTGTTTTATGTCAAATAAAACACACTGTTTTGTGTCTAAAATGAAATAAATTCATATTCATTACTAATGAAACTGTACTGTCTAAAATAAAAGTTATGACTGCTGCGTATTCACACTAAAATCAATACTGGTCTGCGCTTCATAATGTGTCACGCAGCTTTGCCACACAGATTTTGATAACTGGACAGCTAAATAAACTGTGCGGAGCGCCAAAGAAATAAACTAAAAGGGTAATGTGGCTGCAGATCCGAGGTACATACATATTTCTGCAATTAGCACCTAATACTTGCCATAGAGAAACTATGCCTACACAGAAGTAAACCCTGTCAATTTGTTAAAGTTTGGTTGTTTGATGAAAGAGAGACGAAATGCAGGAGTTACAATAAACAACTTAAAAGGACTCTTATTCTGTTGCACAGAACCGAAGACGACATGATGACGGCACCGTTTCATTTTTGCTTGACCAATCAGTGGAAAGGGGCATTTAATTCCCTCCCACATGTGGAAATTGAATATTCAAACTGTTTATCCATTTTCTACCCCTGAATGTAAAAGCGAAAAATTAAGGCGAATTCTTGTCTTTTCATGTTTTTGAAAAAACGAAAAATAAAAATGGTGCTGTTTTCTCATGTTTCTGTTTTCAATATTAAATAAAAAAACGAATGAACGCAACATACATGGACCGAAATAGTAATCATTTGCAAGTTTTAGTACATCGAGGGAACGAATTAGTAAATCGTGCGCACGATTTATTTATTTTTTCTTGCATAGCGGGGCTCCTTAATTCACAAAACCTGAACAATTCTTTTGCAAATCAGACTGAATCGGTTGGGTCAACAGCTCAAAGACCAGTGATTCAGGTTAACAACTGAACTAAGAGTAATAGTTAACTAAAACCAAAACTAACATTATTTAAAACATTTAAAAAAAAAACAGACATAAAATTAAATGTAAATATTACATGACAACACTAAAATAAAAAGAAGAAAGAAGAAAATTAGAAATGTTACCCTGGCAGCTAAATGAAATAAAAAAAGTATAAGTTGAAGTACAAAATTACTAAAACTGAAATTAAAATAAATATAAACTACAGTGAGGTTTAATAAGCCAACACATGAAATTACAATACACTAAGATTAAAATAGGAGTTTAAATAAATATGAAATTAATCTGAACCATGTGTGAGTCTTCAAACATTTGCAAACACTCAGCCTAAAGCTCTCTCTCTGGTTCAACCAATATCATATTTCCACAACGTAAAAATGTAATTCACAGTCTCTCTACAAGTGTCTTGAACCCAGCTGCTAAATGGTCAATGATTCTTTCTTTCCATTCCATTCCAGAGAAAATGGAAGGCCATTCCACAACCAATCCCTGACTGAACTAAATGGAGAAAAAGCACAAGTCATCAACACAGGCATGAGGAATCATTTCTTTAGCTATAGCACTAAAGTAAAGGTAACGAATGAGAGATATAAAATCTCTTTGCAGATGGATGTAGCACACAGTTGAAACTGAACCATTAGTCCAAAAGCTGAATCATTTCCTGAGCCGGAAGCAGCCCTTCTGATGCCTGGAGCCTGAAGAGAGACTGACATCTGTCTGCATGTAGCTGCCGTGTCACCTCGCACCTCTCTCCGCCTC
This sequence comes from Sinocyclocheilus anshuiensis, assembly GCF_001515605.1. Taxonomy (NCBI): domain Eukaryota; kingdom Metazoa; phylum Chordata; class Actinopteri; order Cypriniformes; family Cyprinidae; genus Sinocyclocheilus; species Sinocyclocheilus anshuiensis. The sequence continues at coordinate 152,834 of NW_015546034.1, read as the reverse complement.
CCGCTGATAGGGTTTGCGTGACTGCAGCTCGCCAGACGCAACAGGAGAGATACGGCGTGGAACTGTCAGGCAGAATCCAGTACAATGTAATCCGGTGTCGCTCACTGCTCAGGGATCAACAATAAGGATTTTATTCTGCTTGCCCAGCTGAGTCAGAATTTAGTCACTATCTGCACTGCCAACGTTTTCACTGGATTCACCACAAATAATGTATGACTGTATGTGCAAGGAAAAAAAATGTCACAAAATCATTTCATCACTTGTGGAAATACACTACAGAAACATTATTAAAGTGTCCATTTTTATAATTTACACAAAATATTTACTAAATGTTAACATTAAAAAAGTATATTTTTATAAAAATATAACATTTAAAATAAAAATATATTCACTTGATTAAAAATTCCTATTGAAAAATTTATTGTGATAAACTTAATTTTACAACATACAACCATAACTGCTATATGCAACAGATACAAATTCATAAACACACTTTTGCTGATAAATTATAGCATGCAAAAAATAAACAATTGAAATGATGCTACCAACACAAACACACACTACCATTCAAAACTTGGGGGTCGGTAAAAATGTTTTATGTTTTTGAAAGACATCTCTTATGCTCATCAAGGCTGCATTTATTTTATCAATCATACAGTAAAACAGTTTTTCATATATATTCATAAATACTTTTCACAATTTAAAAAACTGTTTTTAATTTAAATATACAATACCAGCCAAAAGTTTTTGAACAGTAAGATTTGTAATGTTTTTCAAAGAATTCTCTTTCGCTCACCAAGCCTGCATTTATTTGATCCAAAATACAGCAAAAGCAGTAATATTGTGAAATATTTTACTTATTAAAAATAACTGCTTTCTATTTGAATATATTTTTAAATGTAATTTATTCCTGTGATCAAAGCTAAATATTAATACTCCAGTATTCAATGTCACATAATACATTCAGTGTCATCAGAAATGCTGTTCTTCTGAACTTTCTATTCATCAAAGAAACCTTTAAAAATTCTACTTGGCTGTTTTCAGCATATTAATAATAATAAATGTTTTTTGAGCAGCAAATCAGAATATTAGAATGATTTCTAAAGTATCATGTGACACTGAAGACTGGAGTAATGATGGTAAAAATTCAGCTTTGAAATCAAAGGAATAAATTACATTTTCAAATAATGTAAATAAAAATAAAAAAGTTATTTTAAATTGTAAAAATATTTCAAAATGTTACTGTTTTTGCTGTACTTTGTATCAAATAAATTCAGGCTTGGTGAGCAGAAGAGACTTCTTTAAAAAACGTTAAAAATCTTACTGTTCAAAAACTGGTACACTGGTAGTGTATTTTAAATTGTAATGTATTTTGATGTAAACCATGATACATTTTTTCACAATTCTAGAAAGTTCAGAAGAACAGCATTTACTTAAAATAGGAATCTTTTTTAAACTTCATAAATGTCTTTACTGTCACTTCTGAACAACTTATGAATCCTTGCTGAATAAACTATTTTTGTGTACAGAATAATCTTAGTGGCCATAAACTCATTTACTAATTTTAGGCAGCTAGACAACATTACCATAGTGACAAGTTTAAAGGGGTCATATGATGCGATTTCAAGTTTTCCTTTCTCTTTGGAGTGTTACAAGCTGATTGTGC